>NC_091373.1:15915075-15950075 GCF_038502225.1 Cherax quadricarinatus
CAATGCATTCGAGCTTAGAACCACGTGTTCACTAACTCGAGAGGATCTTTCATGTCATGTCCCCAATGTCTGAGCTACTCAAGGTGAATACGAAATCCATCCTTGCTGGTTCATCCTCCCCTCTCTCTGGTAGTGTCCCTAACATGTTGATGCATGAGGGTTTTCTAGTACCACTTCCGTCATCATAGCCCTGCAAGTTTCTGATCCCCCGTGTGGCTCTAGGTTTTCCCCAGTCAGTCTCCATGTGTTTGAAATCACCCTTAACTAGTAACTTTGCCTTGCCCATGTGAGCCCTTCTGGCATCCTTAGCTAGTGTATCAACCATTGCTCTGTTGCTCTCATCATACTCTTTGTCTTGGCCTCCTGCTATTCAGCGGCTTATTGTACAACACTGCAATCACCACCTTGGGACCCCGAGTCTGAAGTGTTCCTACTTTGCAGTCCCTTGCTCCCCTGTCCACTCCTTCCAACTCCTCGAAACTCCATTGGTTTTTGATGAACATTGCAATTCCTGCTCTCCCTCTGTTCCAGCTACCTATCCTCATGATCTGATATCCGGTTGGAAACATCGCATCTGTTATCATTTCCATCAACTTGGTTTCCCTGAGTGTTATGTATCGGAATGCCTTATTGATTCTTTCGTACCACTCCCCATACTTGGTATTCAGTTAGTGAAGCTGAAAGTATGGTGTACCATACTTTGTTTCTTTTCCAAAATTGTATTCTGGGGGGGTTTGTGGGGGCTGTGGGAGTGGGAGACCTGCAGGCTACTATGGGAGGCTGGTGTGTAGGTGGGATTTGTACTTGGGGGAAGGGGGTCTGTGAGTGCAGGGTGTGGTTTGTTTTGGGTTATGTTTGGTTGCGATGTTCTGTAGGTAGTTTTACAGGTGGTGGTTGTGGTTTTGTGTGTGTGTGTGTGTGTGTGTGTGTGTGTGTGTGTGTGTGTGTGTGTGTGTGTGCATTCACTTATTTGTGGTTGCAGGGGTCGATTCACAGCTCCTGGCCCCGCCTCATCGCTGGTCGCCATTAGATCTACTCTCTCCCTGCTCCACGAGTTTATCGTACTTCTTAAAGCTGTGTATAGATCCTGCCTGCACTACATCATTCTCCAGATTGTTCCACTTCCTGACAATTCCAAGACTGAAGAAATACTTCCTTAGATCCCTGTGTTTCATCTGAGTTTTCAACTTCTAGTTGTGACCCCTTGTTGTTGTGTCCCATCTCTGAAACATCCTGTCCCTATTCACCTTATCAATTCATCTCAGTATTTTATATGTCCCTATCCTTTCTGTCCTCGCAGGACATACTCCTTAGTTCCGGGACTAGTCTTGTTGCAAACTTTTGCACTTTCTTTAATTTCTTGACGTGTTTGACCAGGTGTTTGACGTGCATGGTGTACAGTCTTGAACGATTCCTTACTCACGTGTCGAAAACGCTATTCTTAGTTTTGTCAGACTCCCATATGCTATAGCAGTTATTTGGTTGACGTACGCCTCAGGAGTGTGTGTGCTCACCTAGTTGTACTCACCCATTTGAGGATGCAGGGGTCGAGTCCAAGCTCCTGGCCCCGCCTCTTCACTGGTCGCTACTAGGTCACTCTCCCTGAACCGTGAGCATTATCATACTTCTGCTTAAAGCTATGTATGGATACTGCCTCCACTACATCGCTTCCCAACATCCCTGTGGTTCATCTGTGTCTTCAACTTCCAACTGTGTCCCCTTGTTGCTGTGTCCCATCTTTGGAACATCCCGTCTTTGTCCACCTTGTCAATTCCTCTTAGTATTTTGTACGTCGTTATGTCCCCCCTATCTCTCCTGTCCTCCAGTGTCGTCAGGTTGATTTCTCTTAACCTCTCCTCGTAGGACATACCTCTTAGCTCTGGGACTAGTCTTGCTGCAAACCTTCGCACTTTCTCTAGTTTCTTTTTCCTTCCTTGGCTAGGTGTGGGTTCCAAACTGGTGCCGCATACTCCAATATGGGCCTAACGTACACGGTGTACAGTGTCCTGAACAATTCCTTATTAAGATGTCGGAATGCTGTTCTGAGGTTTGCTAGGCGCCCATATGCTGCAGCAGTTATTTGGATGATGTGCGCTTCAGGAGATGTGCCTGGTGTTATACTCACCCCAAGATATTTTTCCTTGAGCGAGATTTGTAGTCTCTGACCACCTAGACTGTACTCCGTCTGCGGTCTTCTTTGCCCTTCCCCAGTCTTCATGACTTTGCACTTGGTGGGGTTGAACTCCAGGAGCCAATTGCTGGACCAGTGTGTGTGTGTGTGTGAGAGTGTGTGTGTGTGTGTGTGTGTGTGTGTGTGTGTGTGTGTGTGTGTGTGTGTGTGTGTGTGTGTGTGTGTGTGTGCCTGCTAGTTAAGGCAAAAGCCACGCTGGTTAGAATATACTGATGATTGCTACCAACCAAAACCCGTATTCAAAAAGAATGTATCAACAAGCCGTGGTGAAAAATTAACCCGTACTGGTGATACAGCATCTAGGGAACACGGGTGAAGAGGCTTCAGGTTTGATCCAATGAAGCTGAGATTAGCTCCAATACCTCAGATTAAGGACCTAAGCGGCATTGCCTGCGGCTTGATCGAGATATATTCTAGTGCAGACTTTTTTTTTTTTTTTTTTTTTTTGAAGTCTGTGGGAAAAGTTTGCAAAAGTTTGCTGACGCTATTTACTCTAATCAAGGATAACCTTAATTAACGAAATTAAACTAATCATAACATTAATACAAATTAATGCAATAATATAGAAATCCAAGACGTTGTTTGCCAGTGCGAACAGAAAACTGAAAAACCATAAGTACTCCAGGAAACATGAACGCAGAAGCACAATATTTACGCTTTTGTGTCACTTACGCTCTTAAGTCACAGGAAAATACCACAGTTTGTGTGGCAGGATGGGTTAAAAAGTGCCTTTGTACGCCTGTTAATCGCCTCTGAAGCATCACTGAATAATTCAATTCAAAGGCAGCATTATATAATCTCTAAGTCAGTATTCTATCTTAGCTACAAAAACATCATTATATCATGTTGTTATATCATTTCACATTCACGAAGATTTAACATAGAAGCGGTTTAACCATTTCATTTTAGCTGCTAGTTAATATTCCTTTAATATGAATAACTCCTGATAGATATTCATGGATCTTCACATAAAAATCAAATGACGCCGAGAAACTCGTGTATAATTTCTGCTTACATTAAAATTGAAAGGTCACATATTCTCGTCTTATTTGAAGAGCTTGGTGATGGAGACTCCAAGGTCGACTCTGCAAGAATTATCAATTTCCGTGAATCATTAGTTTTGTTTTTATGCTTACAGTGGTGAATTTACAGCATAAGGGCTATTATCCTACCTCGGTTGCTTGCAAGAGTTAACCTAATTCAGTTATTTGCAAGTTAAGAGCTGTTATCCTAACTCAGTTTACAAGCTAAGACCTGTTATCCTACCTTCCAAGTTAAGGGCTGTTATTTTACCTTAACCCATTTGCAATCCTAAGAGCTATATCCCACCCCAGTTATTTACAATGTAGGAGCTAATGCTTCAAAGGCCAGTGCTATCGAAGAGTACCACCTACAACAGCTGACTAACATCCGGACACCTATTTACTGATAGGTGAACAGGACCAACTAGTATGATGAGATTTGCCCAGTAGTTAGGCTTCAGGTCTATTGATTGTTCATCGTCATTAAGGCTACAGTTCATGAGACAGTTAGTGGGTCATAAAGGCTAGAGTTAGTGGGTCATTAAGGCTACAATTTGTGGGTCATTAAGGATACAGTTTGTGGGTCATAAAGGCTACAGTTCATGGGTCATTTAGGCTACAGTTCATGGGTCATTTAGGCTACAGTTCATGGGTCATTAAGGCTACAGTTCATGGGTCATTAGGCTACAATTTACCCTGTCATTAATATCGCATTTATTTTACTTTGAATATACATTGAGATACTCCTCTTTCAGTGCATGTACACATAGATACTCGCCTCACCGTGCATATACACAGAAATACTAACCTCTCCATACATACACACATATATTTATCAGTGTATATACTCACGGATATCTATCCGTGTATACACACGGATATCTGTCCGTGCATACACGGAGATATTTTCTTTATCGTGTCATCACTGCAGGTGTCATCCCTGCGTCATCATTGCAGGTGTCATCCCTGCGTCATCGCTGCAGGTGTCATCACTGCAGGTGTAATCCCAGCAAGTGTCAACCCTGCAGATGTCACCACTGCTGCAGGTATCACCACTGCAGGTGTCATCCCTAAAGACGTCATCACTACGAGTGTCATCATTACAGGTGTCATCACTGCAGGCGTCATCCCTGCAGCACATGGGGAATGGAAGATAACGAGGTATGATCCGAGGAAGAAGAAAGTAATCTCATTTCCTTGTATACAGGGTCCTTCAACACGTAATTATGTGCATCTTAGTTTCCAATTGTCATTAGCAAGATGCGGTTGTACCTTCTCATGAAACTGTGTATGTTTTTAATGATTAAATATTCATGAGAATTTTTTTTTCAATTATTTTTTCCTTAGTTAACATGAGCACATTTTTAACACTCTAAAATCATCACAAATTAATACTTTAAATCCTTCCAGTGAGGGGGGGGGGAGGAAGGGGCGCTTTGATGCTAATTAATGCTCTAGATCCAAAGAATTGGAGTCATCCTCCCCTTCCGCTGATCAAACCTCATTGCCTCCTTTATGGGTTCAGCATTGTCCCCATAAATGTAATAATTATTCCTCATTACAATAATTATATGTTAGGTAAGAGGACACATTTTACTGTGGCAACGTTTCGCTCTCCATGGGCTTTGTCAAGCCGTTACGTAACGGCTTGACAAAGCTATTACGTAACACTAGTAACATTATTTATATTAGTTACACTTGTGTCCTTTTACTAAACATATTGTATGTAATTCTACCACCATTAGTACAATGATCGTATTCAATACCGACAACTTGATGAATAAGACATGTGCAACACCAGTCTCTCTTTATTATGAACACGTTTCGCCAACTAAAAGCATAGAAGTAAAACATCTGTACAAAACAGCGCACCATACAACATTTAAACACAGAATTCAATAGCCATTCCAAAATTATAAGGCATTCAGGCTCGTCATTAAAGGCACAACATATGATCAAACACCGTGCCGCATCAAACAGGAGATCAGATCCTCTATCCCTTTCAGAACAGAGGATCAGAGCGGGCACTTAATACCGCTGGAACCTAGCAATTAGCCACAAATCATCCCGACACCTGACCAACTAGAAAATAATAGCATTAAACACCTTCAGCATTTATGCCGGGGATTAAGACCGCCACTGAAAACGGATCTATCATGATTGGTTTACCTAATCACATTGGGATGAAACTGAAAAGTAGCTTATTATGCCTTAGGCAGGGACTAGCGTAGGCAGGGAGAAGAATTGTAGGAACTAGCGTAGGCAGGGAGAAGCATAGCAGGGACTAGCGTAGGCAGGGAGAAGAATTGTAGGAACTAGCGTAGGCAGGGAGAAGCATAGCAGGGACTAGCGTAGGCAGGGAGAAGAATTGTAGGAACTAGCGTAGGCAGGGAGAAGCATAGCAGGGACTAGCGTAGGCAGGGAGAAGAATTGTAGGAACTAGCGTAGGCAGGGAGAAGCATAGCAGGGACTAGCGTAGGCAGGGAGAAGAATTGTAGGAACTAGCGTAGGCAGGGAGAAGCATAGCAGGGACTAGCGTAGGCAGGGAGAAGAATTGTAGGAACTAGCGTAGGCAGGGAGAAGCATAGCAGGGACTAGCGTAGGCAGGGAGAAGAATTGTAGGAACTAGCGTAGGCAGGGAGAAGCATAGCAGGGACTAGCGTAGGCAGGGAGAAGAATTGTAGGAACTAGCGTAGGCAGGGAGAAGCATAGCAGGGACTAGCGTAGGCAGGGAGAAGAATTGTAGGAACTAGCGTAGGCAGGGAGAAGCATAGCAGGGACTAGCGTAGGCAGGGAGAAGAATTGTAGGAACTAGCGTAGGCAGGGAGAAGCATAGCAGGGACTAGCGTAGGCAGGGAGAAGAATTGTAGGAACTAGCGTAGGCAGGGAGAAGCATAGCAGGGACTAGCGTAGGCAAAGATAAGCATAAGCAGAGATAAGAGTAGGTACTAACTAGGGTAGGCAATGACTAACGTAGGCAGGCACTAGTTTAAGCAATAAATAGCATAGGCAGGAAACAGTGTAAGAAGGAACTAGCATAAAAAAGGAATTAACGTAAACAGAGACTGGAATAGGTTGCGATGAACGAGTGGATACTGTAGAATATATAAAATCTAGCATAACTGTGTTAGACAATCATTAAATGTGGGCAGGAACTAGAGTAGGGTGCGGTAGGCAGGTACCAAGAACTGGAGTAGGTTGCATAGGACGGGTACTAGTTCCTGAACTAGCATTAGACCTCATTAGACAGGTCCTAACATAAATAGAAACAAACTTAGCTGCTTTAGACAGGTACTGCTGTATGCAGGAACTTTCCCACGAGCAGTGGTGGTATTCTATTATTAAGACGCCTTGGTGGAGCAGACATCTGTGGACATTTGGTCACAAGCTGGCTAAACGGGCATGATTTATTTAACACGGTTAGCCTTTTGATCGTGTGTTGGGGGTATTTGCCACCACCGGAGAATTGTTTGCTACGTGTGGTCGAGTACAGAAGAGCGAGTGATGCCCCGATGCAATAGACAGTATTCTATACAACGCTTCTAAGGCATTATTTTGAATTTTTAGAAATGTAGCATAATAAGGGAAGCACTGACTACATTGTCCGAATAACGCAGGAAAAATAATTCGGTTTACTTTTATTCACAAAAAATGCGAACTGGTGTTGATGGAATTTAATACTTAGGTAGCAGGCTGCCTTTTAACAAGGAAAATGAAAAATATCGGATTATGGTCAATTAAGAACGATTCTCTTAGTAGTAATTACAGTAGTAATGTTGCTACTGCTGTTGTTGATAATGTTATTGATCATATTACTGCTGCTGATATTGTTGTTATTGCTCTTGCTACTGCTACTGATGCTGTTGTTCTTGTTCTTGCTGCTGCTACTGATGCTGTTGTTCTTGTTCTTGCTGCTGCTACTGATGCTGTTGTTCTTGTTCTTGCTGCTGCTACTGATGCTGTTGTTCTTGTTCTTGCTGCTGCTACTGATGCTGTTGTTCTTGTTCTTGCTGCTGCTACTGATGCTGTTGTTCTTGTTCTTGCTGCTGCTACTGATGCTGTTGTTCTTGTTCTTGCTGCTGCTACT
This sequence comes from Cherax quadricarinatus, assembly GCF_038502225.1. Taxonomy (NCBI): domain Eukaryota; kingdom Metazoa; phylum Arthropoda; class Malacostraca; order Decapoda; family Parastacidae; genus Cherax; species Cherax quadricarinatus. The sequence goes on from NC_091373.1 coordinate 15,922,376, forward strand.
GATGCTGTTGTTCTTGTTCTTGCTGCTGCTACTGATGCTGTTCTTGTTCTTTCTGCTGCTACTGATGCTGTTGTTCTTGTTCTTGCTGCTGCTACTGATGCTGTTGTTCTTGTTCTTGCTGCTGCTACTGATGCTGTTGTTCTTGTTCTTGCTGCTGCTACTGATGCTGTTGTTCTTGTTCTTGCTGCTGCTACTGATGCTGTTGTTCTTGTTCTTGCTGCTGTTACCGATGCTGTTGTTCTTGTTCTTGCTGCTGCTACTGATGCTGTTGTTCTTGTTCTTGCTGCTGCTACTGATGCTGTTGTTCTTGTTCTTGCTGCTGCTACTGATGCTGTTGTTCTTGTTCTTGCTGCTGCTACTGATGCTGTTGTTCTTGTTCTTGCTGCTGCTACTGATGCTGTTCTTGTTCTTTCTGCTGCTACTGATGCTGTTGTTCTTGTTCTTGCTGCTGCTACTGATGCTGTTGTTCTTGTTCTTGCTGCTGCTACTGATGCTGTTGTTCTTGTTCTTGCTGCTGCTACTGATGCTGTTGTTCTTGTTCTTTCTGCTGCTACTGATGCTGTTGTTCTTGTTCTTGCTGCTGCTACTGATGCTGTTGTTCTTGTTCTTGCTGCTGCTACTGATGCTGTTGTTCTTGTTCTTGCTGCTGCTACTGATGCTGTTGTTCTTGTTCTTGCTGCTGCTACTGATGCTGTTGTTCTTGTTCTTGCTGCTGCTACTGATGCTGTTCTTGTTCTTTCTGCTGCTACTGATGCTGTTGTTCTTGTTCTTGCTGCTGCTACTGATGCTGTTGTTCTTGTTCTTGCTGCTGCTACTGATGCTGTTGTTCTTGTTCTTGCTGCTGCTACTGATGCTGTTGTTCTTGTTCTTGCTGCTGCTACTGATGCTGTTGTTCTTGTTCTTGCTGCTGTTACCGATGCTGTTGTTCTTGTTCTTGCTGCTGCTACTGATGCTGTTGTTCTTGTTCTTGCTGCTGCTACTGATGCTGTTCTTGTTCTTTCTGCTGCTACTGATGCTGTTCTTGTTCTTTCTGCTGCTACTGATGCTGTTCTTGTTCTTTCTGCTGCTACTGATGCTGTTCTTGTTCTTTCTGCTGCTACTGATGCTGTTGTTCTTGTTCTTGCTGCTGCTACTGATGCTGTTGTTCTTGTTCTTGCTGCTGCTACTGATGCTGTTGTTCTTGTTCTTGCTGCTGCTACTGATGCTGTTGTTCTTGTTCTTGCTGCTGCTACTGATGCTGTTCTTGTTCTTTCTGCTGCTACTGATGCTGTTGTTCTTGTTCTTGCTGCTGCTACTGATGCTGTTGTTCTTGTTCTTGCTGCTGCTACTGATGCTGTTGTTCTTGTTCTTGCTGCTGCTACTGATGCTGTTGTTCTTGTTCTTGCTGCTGCTACTGATGCTGTTCTTGTTCTTTCTGCTGCTACTGATGCTGTTGTTCTTGTTCTTGCTGCTGCTACTGATGCTGTTGTTCTTGTTCTTGCTGCTGCTACTGATGCTGTTGTTCTTGTTCTTGCTGCTGTTACCGATGCTGTTGTTCTTGTTCTTGCTGCTGCTACTGATGCTGTTGTTCTTGTTCTTGCTGCTGCTACTGATGCTGTTGTTCTTGTTCTTGCTGCTGCTACTGATGCTGTTGTTCTTGTTCTTGCTGCTGCTACTGATGCTGTTGTTCTTGTTCTTGCTGCTGTTACCGATGCTGTTGTTCTTGTTCTTGCTGCTGCTACTGATGCCGTTGTTCTTGTTCTTGCTGCTGCTACTGATGCTGTTGTTCTTGTTCTTGCTGCTGCTACTGATGCTGTTGTTCTTGTTCTTGCTGCTGCTACTGATGCTGTTGTTCTTGTTCTTGCTGCTGCTACTGATGCTGTTGTTCTTGTTCTTGCTGCTGCTACTGATGCTGTTGTTCTTGTTCTTGCTGCTGCTACTGATGCTGTTGTTCTTGTTCTTGCTGCTGCTACTGATGCTGTTGTTCTTGTTCTTGCTGCTGCTACTGATGCTGTTGTTCTTGTTCTTGCTGCTGCTACTGATGCTGTTGTTATTGCTCTTACTACTGCTCCTGATGTTGTTATTGATTTTACTACTAATGTTGCTGCTACTAGTTCTCACGATGTTGTTTTGGTGCTGCTGGGGCTGGTGCTGCTTTTGCTGCTGCTGCAGTTGCTGCATCTTTTGCTTTTGTTGCTGTTGATAAAATAACTCATTCTATTCTTGCTGTTTTCACTGTTGCTTCTCTTGCTAATGCTGCTGCTCTTAATGTTGCTACTGGCATTACTGCTGCTCTAACTGCTGCTTCTGGTGCTGTTATTGTTGCAGCTGCTCTTGCTTCAGCTTCTGCTACTCCTCCTCTAATTGTTCTTGCTGTTGTTGCTGCAGCTGCACTTGCTGCCACTATAGCTGATTCTGCTGTTACTGCTGCTGCTTCTACTGTTGCTACTGAAGGCAATGCACTATGAGGAGAGGCTAGGAGAACCGAACCTCATGACCCGGAAGAGACAAACCAGGGGAAGACATGATTTTGACATGAACGATAAAGTGGAGAGGGAGAGATTCTCTGATAAAAGGGTAACGAAGACAACGAGGAGTGAATGAAATCTTAAAACGACAAGCAGCGGAGATAGTAAACAAAAACTTCTTCAGTGTTATGGGTGTAATAAGTGGAATGAGCCTCAAGATTATTTGCTGGAAGCAAATTCTATACACAGTTTCAAGATGCAGTGGTGCACGAGCCTACAGTTCACGTTGGTGTAACAACTTCATGCTTTTAATAGCCAAATCCTATATCATCAGACCGTGCTATAGACGATGTTGGTAAAACGTACGTATGTACTGATCAAGAGATTTATTAAGGAAGCATTTCACCACTCGTGGTGAAATGCTTCCTTAATAAATATACTGATGAGTGAGTGTGTGTCTTTCACTTTCAACTTGTAGGTATCACATAGCAATTCCACCCAACAGAAGATTTTGTAACCCTCAGTAACCCAGGATCACCCAGTAAGGTTATGCCATCAGTCTGGCTTATTTACACTGGGGTCCTTTAGTCCTCTCTCCCCAGGGTATATTAGGAAACATACCCAGCGTTTCTACTCCGCAGGTGATCGAACTTCGGTCCCTTAGTGTGTGACTTGAAGCTGCGACCAATTGAACTACTTGAGCCAATTGAGCCTGTAGAAACTTGTAGCTAGAATTACTTCCACTCCTTGAACAGATAAACTCTTTAATCACGATTTTTTTCTGAAGCACTGATAATACATTTAAGGGCCGAGAGCTAGAGGTACTTCAGACTGACTGGTGGTGGTGGTGAGGATTTCCTTAGAAAACAAACGAGCAGTTGTGGCCTCAATTAGAAACTTCTGGAAACATGGCTTGAGAAATGTTTGTTAAAATCTTCTTAAGCCATCGCAGAACACCGACAGAGCGCAGGATTAGCTCAGCTTATCCTCGGGTTTGAATCCAGCCCATTCCATGAAGACAGAATAATTTATTAGGATTTTTTCCGTTTGATTTTCGGTTCGACGCACTACGAGCCCTCATCAACAGTCGCCGTCTTGTTGAATCATCCCTTATACACAACTTTCCTTGTATGAATCTTAGTCCTGGCTTTGTCTTTGTAGATGTCTTCCTTTCTCATTACATTGTCAAATGCTCCAAACATCAAAACACGCGTGACAACCTGATCCTGTCTTCCTTATCTCTCTCTGTCTTCTCTTTTCCTATTTTTCTCTTTTTCTTTCTTTGTTTTCCTTTCTTCCCCGTGATTTTGATCCTACCCTTTTTGGGCCCTTAGCTCTCCCGCATTTGCCCCTCTTTCTTATCTTTTGACTGACTCCACTTCTACTACTAATACTATTACTACCAGTCCTACTACTTTTGCTACTACATTTACTTTTGCCTCCCTTCACCCTTCCCTCTCCTTTCTGTCTCTTGTCACACAAAAACTACTCTCCCTACTTTCTACTACTACTACTACTACTATTACTACCTTTACCAGCCTTACCAATATCGCTGCTACTACTCCCTCCCTTGGTCCCGTCCCTGTTAAACTCGTCTATATATATATACGGCCCCTCCCTCCCTCCCTCCCTCCCTCTCTCTCTCTCTCTCTCTCTCTCTGTTAGTGTGACTTTGTAAATGGTTCAAGTCGAACCGAAACGTCGTCGTAAACTCCTCTCTCCCATGTGCAGGTTATTTGTGTACTGTTCCAGTCGAGGTATTGTGCTTTTTATTCTTTCTGATTACCTCCTTGTCCCCCTCACCCCTTGTTGCTGGTGTGTCTCTCTTGATGCGAGGAATTGAACTTGTCCTCCCCTTGGACAGAACCAAATTGCCTATTTCGTGTACGACCCCCTACAGGTTTAGTGCTTCCCCACGAACATAATTCTCCCAACTAGAGCGACACCACCGAGGCTGGAAACACGAGATCTCAAAATCCATATATCGTTCATTACCTAAATTAACGCTAATCATTGGTAATATTTTGAGCGCTCGAGTCCGTATTAATTAATATTAATGACAAATGAGGGTATAATTTGTTAAGCCAGTCACCGGCGGTAATTACCACCCAACCTAGACGAATATCAAGAACATGGAATGTTGAGACCCGGTCTGAATCTAGATTCTAGGATACGAGCAGGGAATCAAAGGTAGAAATATAAATGACCGGGGGAATCTAGAGTAAAATTCTAGGAACTTTGAATAAAATTCTAGGAACGTATATTAAATTTCTAGGAACCTGTAAGAAAATTCTAGGATGCGAGCTAGGAATCTAAATAGATACAATATGAAATGGGAAATCTAAGATGCAATTCTAGGATATGAGCTGAGAATCTAGAATAAAATTCTATGAAGTAAGAGAGTAATCTAGGCTATAAATCAAAGATATGAGAGGAGAATCTAGACGGCTAGAAAACGGAGAAATGTTCAAGAACTCATGTGAAGAAAACTAGAAAATGAGCAGGAAACTTAGCCTAACAATCACAAATATAAAATAAACACGTTTCGACTCACGAAATCCTAATAACACGATTACAAACAAATCTCGGAACGGGTGGGGATCGAACCCATGGCGAGTGAGTCCTAAAACTCCAGGTCAGTGTGTTAACCATCTGACCAACCGGGTTCAAACCCTACCCGTTCCGTTGTTCGTTTAAACACTTACTAGGAAATCTATAATCTACTTCCCATAGAGACCAGATCACGCAGGCATTGAAGGACGTAAGACAATAGGAAATTAATTAAAATGAAAACTCAGAAACTAGGTTTCTAAGTTTTCGTGTAAATGAAATAATGAAATAACAGAGGAAATATTACAAGGTCAGTAAATAAGTTTATTTGGTTAGAACAACTGAAGGTGTGTTGCAATGTTAGGCAAGTACGAATTTTCGTGAAGGTATGTTGCAGTGTTAGGCAAGTACGACTCTTCGTGAAGGTATGTTGCAGTGTTAGGCAAGTACGAATTTTCGTGAAGGTATGTTGCAGTGTTAGGCAAGTACGAATTTTCGTGAAGGTATGTTGCAGTGCTAGGCAAGTACGACTTTTCGTGAAGGTATGTTGCCATGTTAGGCAAGTACGACTCTTCGTGAAGGTGTGTTGCCATGTTAGGCAAGTACGACTCTTCGTGAAGGTATGTTGCCATGTTAGGCAAGTACGACTCTTCGTGAAGGTATGTTGCCATGTTAGGCAAGTACGACTTTTCGTGAAGGTGTGTTGCAATGTTAGGCAAGTACGACTCCTTGAGAAGGTGTGTTACAATGTTAGGCAAGTACGACTCTCCGTGAAGGTATGTTGCCATGTTAGGCAAGTACGACTCTTCGTGAAGGTATGTTGCCATGTTAGGCAAGTACGACTTTTCGTGAAGGTGTGTTGCAATGTTAGGCAAGTACGACTTCTTGAGAAGGTGTGTTACAATGTTAGGCAAGTACGACTCTCCGTGAAGGTACATGTTACAAGTACGACTCTTCGTGAAGGTATGTTGCCCAAGTACGACTTTTCGTAGGTGTGGCAATGTTAGGCAAGTACGACTTCTCAATGTTAGGCACGTACGACGCTCGGTGAAGGTATGTTGCCATGTTAGGCAAGTACGACTCTTCGTGAAGGTATGTTGCCATGTTAGGCAAGTACGACTTTTCGTGAAGGTGTGTTGCAATGTTAGGCAAGTACGACTCCTTGAGAAGGTGTGTTACAATATTAGGCAAGTACGACTCTTCGTGAAGGTGTGTTGCAATGTTAGGCAAGTACGACTCCTTGAGAAGGTGTGTTACAATGTTAGGCAAGTACGACTCTCCGTGAAGGTATGTTGCCATCTTAGGCAAGTACGACTCTTCGTGAAGGTTTGTTGCCATGTTAGGCAAGTACGACTTTTCGTGAAGGTGTGTTGCAATTTTAGGCAAGTACGACTCCTTGTTGTTACTATGTTAGGCAAGTACGACTCTTCGTGAAGGTGTGTTGCAATGTTAGGCAAGTACGACTCCTCGTGAAGGTGTGTTACAATGTTAGGCAAGTACGACTCTTCGTGAAGGTGTGTTGCAATGTTAGGCAAATACGACTCTTCGTGAAGGTGTGTTGCAATGTTACGCAAGTACGACTCCTTGTGAAGGTATGTTGCAATGTTAGGCAAGTACGACTCTTCGTGAAGGTGTGTTGCAATGTTAGGCAAGTACGACTCCTCGTGAAGCAATGTAGTACTCCTTGTGAAGGCGTGCAATGTTAGGCAAGTACGACTCTTCGTGAAGGTGTGTTGCAATGTTAGGCAAGTACGACTCCTCGTGAAGGTGTGTTGCCATGTTAGGCAAGTACGTCTCTTCGTTAAGTTATGCTGCAATGTTTGGCAAGTACGACTCTTCGTGAAGGTGTGTTGCAGTGTTAGGCAAGTACGACTGCTCGTGAAGGTGTGTTGCCATGTTAGGCAAGTACGACTCTTCGTGAAGGTGTGTTACAATGTTAGCTAAGTACGACTCTTCATGAAGGTGTGTTACAATGTTAGCTAAGTACGACTCTTCATGAAGGTGTGTTACAATGTTAGGCAAGTACGACTCTTCGTGAAGGTGTGTTGAAATGTTAGGCAAGTACGACTCTTCGTGAAGGTGTGTTGAAATGTTAGGCAAGTACGACTCCTCGTGAAGGTATGTTGCAATGTTATGCAAGTACGACTCTTCGTGAAGGTCTTTTGAAACGTTAGGCAAGTACGACTCCTCAGGGAGTGTTTAGACACCGGTTAAGCAAGAAACGATTCTTTGTGACGCTTAGTTGAGTTCTTGGGCAACGACTCCTAGTGGCGCCGTGTTGCAACGTCTGTTTAGCACGACTCCTTGCGAAGCAGTGTTGAGACACTGATCTAATTACGCTCATTAAGATGACTTCAGATTGCATCTGATAATATTGATTATAATAATTTGCCTACTACTGAGGATGGTAATTTGAAGGTAAAGGCGTATCTTTCGTTTTGTGAATAGATAAAATACAATGCCCGTTTGCTATGATTTACGTAAACTAAATAACTGTTTACGACTTTTTTTTTTTACGTTCTTTGGGAAACCCTTGAAAATAGTTCATCGGAGTCCGGGGACTTGTTTTGGTTTAATCTTTGTATTTATTTGAGATCCTTGTCTCTAGTGCCTGTGATCTTGTGTAATTCATTATTCTCAGACTCTATATAATTATTAATTTCTCGGATTTAATTAGTTAATACCTAAGTTAAAGTGAGGATGAAATAATTGTTCAAAGTGGACCACATTTCCCCCCAGTAATTATCAGTAAGCTGCCTTGAGTTAGATTTAAACGAGCATGTATTTTCTCAATCTTATCTTGCATACCTGGAAGAAAACTTTCGGAGCTCCTTTTCATTCCCTAGTAACTTAAATTTAATTTTCTTGCTTGCTTTTTGCTTGTTCCTTATTGGTGATCTCTGTTCTACAACATAAGAAAGGTGGAACACTACAGCATGCCTACTGGCTCGTAATATGCAGAGCCTTATCAAACCCTAATCTATTAACAAAAATAATTGCCCAATCATTTTTGAAAACCCTATTAACTCATGTGCAAGTCCCACTTAAGTCCAAACTCTCTCACTCGTGTATTTATGAAAAGGGATGGATCTGAATGAGACTTGCATATGGGTTAATAGGGATGTCAAAGCTTATTCCTTCTTCCGATTTGGACCATAAAGTAGGACCGAAACGTTTCATTCTATGTGCGGGTTTTTTGTGTATTGTTCAAGTCACGTTATTGTGCCTTTTTGTTTTTGATGCACTAGTACATATCTTCTTACTCACGAGGTAGTTTACTCTGTGATTTTCCCCGAGGATTTGAACCTAACGTTACTGGAAGAGCGAATTGTCATGGAAGATATAACCACAACGTAGAAGATACTCATGGGCACTGACAGGATGGTAAAGTACAAGCTGTTTGACATAAAAACGAGAGCAACACGTCAATAATGAAAATGAAATAGTAGGATAAACCACACAGATAGTGGTAAGTACTAACTCACAGTAGAGGTTGTGATAATATAGCATCATGAGTATATGGGAGTTGGGGCCTGGAGCTAGAGAGCGACTTTCCCCCATAGGCACAGATACGTGAGCATAAATATAAAAAACTAATACATTTGCGCGCGCGCGCACACACACACACACACACACACACACACACACACACACACACACACACACACACACACACACACACACACACACACACACCCTAACCTACAAGAGTTCTACTAAAGAATAACATAAATCACGCAAGACAAGGAAGAGTCGGCAGCATATTCTTAGAATTCTTGATTCATTAATTAGAGCACGCAGGGATACCAGGTAAAATCCTACAGTGGATCAAGGAATACCTAACGATCAGAAGACAGAGGGTGATGGTAAGACAGATACTACAGGATGGGAAAGTGTAGTAAATTGGGTTCTCCAGACCCAGTTCTAGGACCTTTATATTCTTAATATTCGTAGGTGACCTGCCCAGTGGGCATTGATTTATACGTCTTATTGTTTGTTGATGACAAAGCTAATGAGAAAGGTACTGACCGAAGGACATACAGACAGGTTACAGCTAAATCTGGCTATGTAAGACACATGTGCAGCAGTTGGGTATCGTCATTGATGAAATGTTTTGTCTATACAGTAGGTTTCTTCAGTCAAATACAGAGGTAGTAGGTGTAGTATCACAGTAAAGATGATGTAATCAGTCCATCAACTTTGGAGAAAGAGTATCTGAGGTCGCGAGCCCTCAGCCTGGATAAACTGCAAGAATGATGAAACAAGTGGTTATTGGAGTATAATCCTAACAAATGCAAGGTGGAGAAAACTGGGGATGGAGAGTGGCGACGAGACACGAATCACAGACTGAGAGTTTGATAGGGCTCTTGAAACCAGGAACCAATAAAACCGGCGACTGTGGTTTAAGAAACGGTGCCAGGAGCTAAGACTCTACCCCCTCCTTCTCTTAAACATAACTCGGTGAGTACACTCACAAAGTAATAAAATCAAGAACACATTCGCCTTGCTGATGTCAATAAATGACTTTCATGTTACTAAATAAATTATTGCTTTTGACTGGCTACGACACGCTGGCAGGAATTCATGTGACTCAGCAAATGTAATCTGCCAGATGAAGTGGTAATTCAGGTAAGAGAAGATAATTTGTGAAGTAATTCCTCCCAGTGTAATATATTTAAATACTTCCCTGTCAGCAGTGCCCCGATTTCCATTCATTACTGGGAAGTGGCAGGTTACGCTGGCGTAGATAAATGACCAATACAGGTGTGGCTAAGGCACTATTAGGGAGACAGTAGCTGAAGTATAGTGCCAAGTATATCATATGTGTGAGTGATGGTGGGGTGACCAGCACATCAGATGTGTGGGTGGTGATGGAGGGGTGATTAGCACATCAGATGTATGGGTGGTGATGGAGGGGTGACTAGCACATCATATGTGTGGGTGGTGATGGAGGAGTGATTAGCACATATGTGTGGGTGGTGATGGAGGGGTGATTAGCACATCAGATGTGTGGGTGGTGATGGAGGGGTGAATAGCACATCAGTCATCATGACAGAGACATCAAGATGGAGGGGCGCCTAAGACATCAGAATGGTAGCGAATGTTATTCGATTCGGAAATAACTAGGCAGGACGGAGAAAAAATATCACGATACTCTTGCTGCAAGACTTCAAAACCAGCCCACAAATTGGGCATTAAATTATACGTCGTTTCTGTATGCCCAGAACTATTACCAATTCCGTAATTGATAATGGTCCAGGAGGGACTGAAACATCAACTAGTGTCATCTGCGGTTTGTGGGTTAATTATACAAAAGTAGCTGGTGAATGAAGGTCGATTAGACCACTAGAAAACAAGTGGGTGTGATGGCTGACTAGGGAAGTAGGCACAAGGTAGGACTGGGAGATCAGGAAATGCAGGGAAGGTTACACCAGATTGAACAGATTTTTTTTCTTTGGTGGAAAGGATAGGTCAATGTCCAGTAAGTGTAATAATACTTCCACATAACGAGCAACATGTGCGAAGCAAATAATTTTTTGTAAACCAGCCCGCAAAATTTTCAGTACGTTCATTCGTTCGTTCGTTCGTTCTCTCTCTCTCTCTCTCTCTCTCTCTCTCTCTCTCTCTCTCTCTCTCTGTCCAATCAAAGGACAACATCGACGCTGAGTGCTTCACAGAGTGCTTGAATACACACTCACCATTTGACTCGAGGCAACCAAACATACTTGATGATACAATGAACGTGGGTATCACAGAGAGAAACGAGAGAGTAGCCATTTGCAGAAGCTGAACTGCAGCGCAAAAATAAGTTAAAGTCTCTTTATCAATGAAATATCTTATCAAAATGTATGTAATGGAAGTTGTGGTAAACCCACAGCAAGTGCTGTGGGTTTACTCTAGCTCACAAGCCACTAGTCATTAAATCGATTTGCTGTAGGATTTCACTTGCGTCTTAAGGGGGAGGTCATCGTCTCCAGGCTGTTGTGTTCTGCAACAACTTGTACACAAGATTATGATTGATGTGTGCAATGTGTGCAGACATACTATAAACTAGAGCCAAGCTTAGTGTTCGATAGGTGTTCAGGGCCACCTCAGACTACATCAGAACAGTAAAGGTTAGCGATACGATATCTTCTGACATATAATCAGCATTAGTCTAATAATGATAGTCCGTCAGGAAAATTTCCTTGGAAATGGAGGTAACTATCACAACGTTTGTAAAATGTTCAGAGGCAATACAGTCACTGAAGAGAATACATTATTTCCATTTATTTAGCACTTACTGTGCAAGAACATTGTTGTCATGCTAGTTTCTGAGACACACAAATACACACACACACACACACACACACACACACACACACACACACACACTTCATACTCGTGACTTTGGCTCACCCAAAGTCTAGTATATAAATAAGTGAACCTAAAAACAAGCAAAATCCTTTTTTTTTTTAAGGCATTAAGTCAATCCAGGCAACAATAGGCTATGTACGGGGTAAGAGATTCCTTCCAGTTATCATTCCGTACTGAGAAGCATAGAAAATTACATTCGAAGTTATGAATGTGAACATACACTTGAAATCAGTTTAGTTTTCAGTGATCCCAATGCAGCTCACGAAAGCATTGCTCAAACTGTAAACTAATTCTAACTGCCCTGTATCTTTATTCTGGAAACGTTTCTCCAGCCAGTGGCTTCAGTCCAGTGCAGAACAAGGGACTGATTTCCTCAACTCCTCATCTTCCACCTTTCTCTGTATTGGACTGAAGAAGCCACTGTCTGGCGAAACGTTTCCAAAATAAAGCTAGGTCTTCTAGGAGATCATCAAGTCATTGACATCTTACGCCGTATCAAGTCCAGTAAGTTTGTTGTAACCGTGACTGAGACTTCAACGAGAGTGGAGTCCCTGAAGAATCAGACACGTGAGACATCTGGCTATCTTTACAGTAGACTCTTTGCCATCCAGTGGTTTTAGCAATACAAATTCAAGGACATAACAGGAAAACAGTAGAACTATATACAGCAAACAAGGTAATCAGTCACTCAGCGTTGGAGTTGGTGAAGAGCACCGAGGAATTGATTACCTCATCTTTTGTATGTAGTTCTGTCTTCGTATTGGTAAAGCCACTGGATGGCGTAGCGTCTACAGTAAAGAAACCCCCATATTGTGTGTGTCTATTTTTTTCATTTTGTCGTACTGTATGCCATACATGTACAATGGAGTCCTTGTTTACCAGTCTGCAGTACTATGGGACTTTTATGTAGCAGTGTTTTTGTATTGCTAAAAATGTAACAAGACTTTGGTGATGAGTGAGAATCATCAATAATAAAATGTGACAACTTAGACATGTTTTCTTTCTAGATATATAGAGCAAATACTTCTGGTCCAACAATTAATGTTTTTCCTTACTTTATATTGAGTGTTCTTCCACTCGTATTTTGAACATGTGTGGCTATCAGCTATCAGTTTTTATTCTGTTGCCCATGGAGAATATGTCCCGTGCTTTTTTTTACTTCGTATGTCATCTTTCTCAACTGTGCATTCCACACAGCTGCATGTCTTTTGAAACACATTGCTCTTTTTACATGCTTCATTAAATGTCGACGCCACTCCAAGGTTGCCTATGTGAATAAGACAGAATATGCATTTTATGCCATTTATTTGGAAGAAGTTTCACGCACCAGAGAGTTCATTCCTGGTGGACGAAACGTTTGCATATTGTCTTATTCACATACTCTCTCTGCTTCACCTGTGGCTTCAGTTTCCACAGCTTTCTATATGACCCTGGTCATCTTCATTCAGTATTACTGTCTGCATGTTGTAATTATGTATCCTCTAGCCCTCCTTTCTGTCAGGTTCACTTCCTTCCACCTCTCCTCAGTGTAAAGTCCTCTCAACTCTGGAATTGGCTTTGGTACAAACCTTTGGACCTTTTCAAGTTTCTGTATGTGCTAAATGCAGGTGAAAGCCCACAGTGGAGCCACGCACTTGATGAAAGGCCAAGCATAATAGATAAAATTCTTAAGAATTCTGTGTTCATGCTCCTGAAAGCTGTTCTGAAGTTTTCTAGATTGACCTATGTTTCTGACGTTACACAGGTTACGTGTACCTTTAGTAGCATATTTTCCTTTAACTGATAAAAAAGAGAAGGGCAGGGAGCCGAGAAGATGTCAAAAAAGGTACGTAGAGCCTCTTATAGACGAACTCTCACAACCCTCCACCAGTCCGCATGACAGTGTTCTTTCTGGATTGAACTCCAGCAGCCACCTATTGTGTTGTGAGAGTATACTTGTGTGCGTGTCAAGGTACACGTTTCCTTCATGCGCATCTTATTAATTATTTACGTCCATGCGCTTCATAGTCCAATTCTCTTAGTTACATAAATATATTGCTAATAAGTCTGTTGTTGGCAAAACCTAGTCTCTTATAATATAAAATATGAAACATAAATATGGGGATAATAACAGAAAAAATATGAGGAAAATGATAAATGCCTCACAGAGGAGAGAGAAAGAGAGAGAGAGAGAGAGAGAGAGAGAGAGAGAGAGAGAGAGGAGAAATTACTTTTGTAATTATTTATTTGTTTGTTCGTGGTATCGGATGTTTAGTATTTTTTATATCACATAATTTTTTAAATTTTCAATGACTTCCCGTTTTCCGTTTCCTCTTTTAATTCATACCATCGCACTAACATTCTGAGAAGATCAACTGTTGCGCATCCATTCGGCTCTCCTGTTTTTTCTAACTCTTCCTCTATGGCATTATGTTATCCCTGTTGCAGACACTAAGAAGTCTTCTTTACCCAGCCTTGCAGCTTCTCTTATAACCTCATATGTGGTTATCATTTCTCCTCTTTTTTCCTGCTATCAGTCACGGTAGACATTAATATAAACAACTCTTCATCATAACTCGTACTCTTCTGTTGTGGTATGTATTTCCTACTTTTGTCCGAATTTTTTCTAACTTACCTACATATTTTTTTTAAGAGGTCACTACACAACTTCTACATATTCTATTTTTTTCCTATGTAACGCATTACATTTATTTCTTATAATCTAGTGGTTCCTGTTTATGTGTTTATGTTATATTTCCCAAGACACAATATTTTCAATAGAGCATGATCACTAAGTAGACTTAGACTGTTTTAGGTTTCTGCCTCTTTCTAGTAACTACTCGGTCTAATATTGAATATGTGTTTGTGTATTCCCCTGTTTACTCACCTATTTGTGGTTGCAGGGGTCGATTCATAGCTCCTGGCCCCTGCTCTTCAGTAGTCGCTAGTAGAAATTTGAGACATCCTAAAACCACCGAACCATCAATGTCACAAGTGTGTGTGTGTGTGTGTGTGTGTGTGTGTGTGTGTGTGTATACTCACCTATTTGTACTCACCTATTTGTGGTTGCAGGGGTCGAGTCCTAGCTCCTGGTGTGTGTGTGTGTGTGTGTGTGTGTGTGTGAGTGCGTTAATATATTGGTGTTAACGTTCTTTTAGCTTGTTTTAATACCATACAAGAGAAATTACCCAGGGAGAGGCCAAGTAAATTACTAACAAAACAATCACTCACACCAGCCGAACTTTGAATCGTTTTATATCTAGCGGCGCAGCATACTGAAGCAGCACCTCGTTCCATCGCTCCAGAATGAAGCACCAGAATGAAACACCAGAATGAAACACCAGAATGAAACACCAGAAGATATGTCGGTGGTGGTACAAGAGAACATACAACAAGAGACTTTTATTAGTTCGACGTTTAGCCTCATGCGGGTGAATAGTAGTAGTAATGAAGGTCGCCTTATGCTGTATGTGCCTTTTTATCACTTGTCTGGGCCATGCTGCAACTAGGGTGAAGGTGACTGTCTGCGCTCTGGGCGATATCTAGGTCAATCTCAGGTGTTCATAGTAGTGGTTGATGTGGTTAGTATGCGAGCGGTTGATGGGTGCTGATGGTTTGGTGCATTGTTATTGGTAGTGTAGTTGATTGGTGTTAGTGTGGTGGTTGTGATTGATGTATATTGTATGGTGGTTAGTCCTGGTGGCTGATGGTTGTTTTTAGCGTGGTGATTGTTGGGTGTTTTTTTTATTGGTGGAGTTGACTGGTGTTTTTGCGGTGCCTGTGGTTGACATATATTACTGTAGTGGTTGATTGGTGTTGTTAGTATGATTGTTTTCGTTAGCGTGGTGGTGGTTGTTGTTAAAGTGGATGGTGGTGGAGGTTAATGTTCGTATTGTGATGTGATTGTTCATAGGTATTGTTAGTGTTGTGGCGGTGGTGGTTATTAATGCGATAGTGATTGTTGCGAGATGTCCTTCACCTGGACACCAGTGCGTCCAGGGACCCAACAAAAGACGTTTTGTTTATGGCGACTTAAAGATACAACAAAATCACTGTGGAATGCACACAGCAGTTGGATTTGAGGAAATCCAAACCCTGAATTGCCTGTAAGACTCTGAGAAATCAGGAAAGAAGAGCAGAAGAAAAAGATAAGGAAGCAATGAGGACGTTGGCAACAAGAAATGCATACAACCGTGGAGTGAAAACTTTCGTTATATCGTTTAAGAGACCTCGGATCAAACAGTGACGACACACTCACAGCCAACATCGTTTCCCAATACTGATCTCTTTCCCATAATATGACAACGTCCTTAAAGGTGCCAAGGATTTATTTGCATCATTTCTACCAGATATTCAGAAGCTTTACCATAGCTGGACAGCTATGGAAAACTGTCCATCCAAACACTGAGTAAACACCAGAAGAGGAAAATACGCACAACAATTTTGTGTCCTCTTCCAGAAATAATAGTAACTGATTTTCTTCGATGCCAAGAAATATATCCAGCAAAGAGAAATATTTACCCCAATAAGAAATTAAATAAAAAATCTATGGCAAAGAATGGCTCTGGAGACTAAGGGAGGGAGGGAGATATGGAGGGAAATGGTGAGAGATAGGGAGTGTTGGCGCAAGATATTTCACCTGCCTTCTTTATTAACATCTAAACGACTTTATTTGGACAAATTTATTGCTAAGCAGAAGAAAATTACATTAAATTATACTTTTGTTTATCTTTCAAGTGTTTCAGTTGTATGTTGCTGTTAGACCTACCTTATGTGTTTATAATATTTAAGTTTAATTTGAATAATATTGCTGTTGTACATATTTATTTGTATATTTATTCATTTCCTGTTAGTCTGACAAATAACAGGTATAATTATATACCTGTTGTAATGTATATATAATTATGCAGGATGCAAAACAACCACAGGGGGAGTAGAATGATAGCTCTAGGCCTTTCGTGTTGCAATCAACACATCAGGAACTTGCAAAATTGCAGAAAAGAGGAGGATGTCCAAGCAAGGACATTCCCAAAGGACGTCTTCACATGGAGTGAGGGAGGGGAAGAAAGAGAGAAGGCTACCGGAAGTGCCCCCAGGCACACCAGTACTCATAGCCAGAAGGATGAATATTATAGCATTAGAAAAATCCCAAAGGCTTTGATATTGCAATAGCCTAAACGAAATTAACGTGGCAATAATAAAAAATTAGGCCACACCCCACTATATCAGTAACTTTACAAACATAAATATATTGTCAGTGATAAAGAAGTCACTGGCAGTTATGGGGTAGCCACCCACGGGACATCGTCTCCATTTAAATGGGGGGGATGAGAAAACGTTAACATTTAAATTGGAGACTTCTAAAAGTTATGTAAAGGAAATTGGGTTCATTAAAATAAACAGATTTAAAAGGGGAGGCATCTGTAATAACAAGGAAGATGGCCACGGTTATTTAACCCACATATTTACGTATATATATATATATATATATATATATATATATATATATATATATATATATATATTATATATACGTAAATATACATATATATATAATCTATGTTATACTGGCCCGCCTCTTGGTGAGCGGGAACCACATGACAATAAATGACCGTCTAAGCCCAACAAAATGATTGACCACAATTAAATCCTCCACACTACTTCACAAAAGTGTACTGCGCAGTGAGATTATGTCGCCGCCATATTTAACCCAGGAAACGTTTGAAATTTCGAGTCGAAAACTTTTTGATAGCACTCATTTTAATCTCACCCCAAAACATTTTCGTTTTTTTTTTCAACAATATGTATTGACATAACCTCACCTATTCTCCCATTTGCTCTCCTTTTATACTTCTTTACCACTCTGTTAACCTCATTCTTTTACTCTCCATATATTCCGTCCTCTTTACATCACCTCTTGGTAAAAACGTCTCATATGCTACATTTTCTCTCTCTCCCTCATCATTCCACCAGTCGGTCTTCTTCACTTCTGCTCCCACTCCCCTATATCAACAAATTTTTGCTACATATTAACACTGAAGTTCTAAATCCATCCCATAACACTTCCAATACCTCCTCATTACCTATACTCTCTCTAGCCTACCTCTCTCCCAACAGATGCTCATATCTTACCCTAACTCTGTTGATTTATGAACTTGCTCTTCCCGCTTTCTCACCGGTGACATTCTCCTTATACTTCAAAACTAACTATTGCTACAAGTAATTAATGATCTGAAATATCTGTTGCCCCTCTAAAAAATACGTACATCGAGAACTCTACCCATCAACCTTTAATCTACTAATACATTGTTAACAAACTGCTGCCATTATGCCCTATATCATATATCGTGTACTTATTTACTCAGTTTTTCTTAAAACATATATTACTGTTTACCAATCCTCTTTCCATTCAAAATACAATTGAAGGCCCCTCTTTATCATTTACTTCTGGTACCCCAAATTTACCTACTGTGCCTTCTACAACAATGTCTTCCACATTAGCGTTCCGGTTCCCAGCAAAAATTACTTTCTCAATTGGTTTAAAACTCCCTAAATACTCTCTTAACATCACCCAAAAATCTCTCTCTTTTACACTTTTCCCTCACTTGCGTAGACTCCTAACATAATGCACTTTTTTTTCATCTCGCACTTTAATAGACATAATCCTTGAATTTGTGCACTTATTTTCCCTCTTTACCTTCCATAACTGATCATTCGTCATTACCACTAGTTCTTCCTTGGCTCTAACTCTCTCAGATACACCTGACCTAATCCCATCTATTTCTCCCCACTGAAATTCTCCTACTCCTTCAGCGCTGTTTCTCTTAGAGTTAAGAATGAAAAGAAGCTGGAGGACATCCAGTTTCTTTTCATTCATAACACTGACAATCAACTCTTCCTTATCTGCACTACAACCACGCATGTTCAAACATCCGACCTTTAAAATGTTCTTTTTAAATTTAGTAATTTATACAGAAGAGGTTACTAGCCCGTTGCTCCCGGCATTTAAGTCGCCTTTTACGACACGCATGGTTTACAGAGGAAGGATTCTTCTCCATTTTCTAGTGTAGATGAAAGGAAATATTATAAGAAGAACTATTAAGACAACAGAAAACTCACTGGGTGTGTATACACGTACATGACTGTGAAGTGTGAACAAAGTGTAAGTAGTAAAATGGACCTGTCATCCTGCGTGTTTATGAGACAGTAAGAAAAGGACACCAGTAATCATGCCCTTGAGTAAAAGCAATTACAGGTTTCCGTCTCATTCTTTTGGTAGGACAGTAGTACCTTCCCGGGCGATTGCTGTCTACCAACCTACTACCTATAGTTATTGTGCATGAAGTCCTTGAAGTTATCAATTACCATCTTTGAGGTCCATGAATTTATCACGTGCATTAATAAGGTCTTTGAAGTTATTTACATATCTGAGATACTTGAAGCCATCATGTGTCTGAGGACTCTGAAGTTGTCACATATGTTTCAGTGGTCGAAGTTGTCGCGTGCTTTTCTAAGATCTTTAAAGTTATCATGTACATATCTGAGGTTGTTGAGTTATCTCTTACGTTTCTGAGGTCCTTGAAATTATCATGTACGTTTCTGAAGTCTTGGAAATTATTTGGTACGTTTCATAACCCCATGAAGTTATCACGTACGTTTCACAGTCCTATGAAGTTATCACGTAATTTTCTGAAATTCTTGAAGTTATCAGGTACATTTCTGAGGTCCTTGAAGTTATCGTACATTTTCCTTTTTCTGCACATCATATACTGTCTTAAACAATTCTTTCATGTCAAGACCCAGCCTCTGCATGGATGGATAGAACGTTCTTAGCACTTATTGTCTAAAATGTCAATATTTTCGGTCATCGTCAGAGATTTACCCTTATTTCTTATAGTCATAAGGGTCAGTATGTTCAGTCATCGTCAGAGTTTCACCCTTACTTCTCACATTCCTAAAGGTCAATATTTTCAGTCGTCGTTAGAGTTTCACCCTTGCTACTTACAGCCATAACGGTCTGGTGACGTATTTTATCAATCCTTGATGAACACACATCTGTCTTTGGAATCAGGCTCAAACTCCCTCTCTCTCTCTCTCTCTCTCTCTCTCTCTCTCTCTCTCTCTCTCTCAAAAGTTATTCTGTACCTCATAACATCAATAATTTTGTCAATCTTTGCCTCAGCTTCCTGTAACAGTTAAAAATGTTTTAACATAAATTTGCTGAAATCGCAGTTTTTTGCAGATTTTCAGCACTAATGTTAAGGTTTGTATTTTTGGTCAAATTTACAAATATTTCGATATGTCGACTGTGTCCTGTGTGTCAGTGTGTTTCTCATACATTGTGATATAGTGTACGTGATACAGTGTGGGTTATATTGTTTCGATTCATTATGACACAGTACAGAAAGAGTGATTCGATAGTGTTCGAAATATTTTTTGAGGTAATATTAATGTTATAATTTAAGATTCAGTTGAAGTTACAAATTGCAATTAATACCGACATGTAAAACAAATAAATATAAGGTAGCTACTTAAGTTTATTAAAGAAACGCTTCGTTAATTATCGGATTTATCAATGTAGTGGATTGATAAAACCACTGTGGGCAGAAACGTTCCCCGTCCTAGTTATCACATATGACTTTCTTATGTATGCATATAAGATACGTTCTGTTATAGCTCTTTTTTTTAAATTTTTGGGGAATATTTTTTATGATACAGAGTGTCAAAAACTGAACTTGTTGCTTTCACATTCAAGGACTGACTGAGCTAAGCCAGGAAATCTGTAGGTTCGGATCTGTGCATCTCTGACAAGTAAAATGTCTCGACTCTCGCCTAAGTCATATTAACATTCCTACCGTCGAACTCAAAATAAGGTGTGTTTTATTAGAAGACTCAACGTAAATTGAAAACACAAACCTTTAGAGTCATACTTCACCACACTGTGGGCACGAGGA
The DNA here is from genome assembly GCF_038502225.1 of Cherax quadricarinatus. NCBI lineage: Eukaryota > Metazoa > Arthropoda > Malacostraca > Decapoda > Parastacidae > Cherax > Cherax quadricarinatus. Next base: position 15,942,663 of record NC_091373.1, read on the forward strand.
AAAAAAATCCGTCCATCATCCTCGTGTGGACGCCGCATACTGTCATACAATCAGCCCCTGAGCTTTTGCTTTGGTCTCCTCAATGTTAATAAAATCTTTAAGATAGGTTTAGAAATTTCTTCAAGTTAAATCAGAACACACAGGTAAGTTGGTGGAGAGGAACTTGTGTTGGTCGAGTCAGGTTAGTTCAACATGCATAATGAATTTTTATCATCCCAGAGTTTCACATTAGTTCACAATATGAACATCAGAACTGATCATACTAGTGATTATGTTAAGTTAATTAATAAAGTTGATCATTCTAACATTTGCGTTACATCAGACCAACATTCTTTATAGATTTGATTTTTATTATTACTCTTGAAGAAATTAAAAAAAAATCATCCTAAAAATTGTTACAGAAATTCTATCCAACATAAAATTCTGAAATGCCGTCGAAGGACAATTCTTAAGTTTTTCTCATAAATGAAGACTTTATTAATGATCATTCAATATAGAGGAGCTAACGTGGAAAGGTTTAGAGCGAAAAGTTTTTATTAAAAATTTGATGAATCTCTCAGAAACTTCTGTTCAATCCATTTTCAAGACAACTTAAACATGGGTAGAGAGATATTTCCAAGCTTATTACAGTTCCTGTTAGCCGTATTCTCTCCATTATTTTCTTATTTTTCTTAAATTAAGGTAAAAAATCCCGAAGTAGATAAGATATATGTAGCACTAGGAATCTCTGACGAAACGTTTCGCCTGCGCTGCAGGGTTCATCAGTCGAATTCAGAGATGAACCACAACCCTGGAGACATGTGTAGGTGGAAGGCGAAGTAGAGAGGTAGTTTGATGTAATCAGTCCATCACCAGAGGTGCAAAATGATCAGTCTTTATTCTAAAGCAGAAGCCGTTGGCCAGAGGCTTGTATACAGAATGGTGAGGCGTAGCAGCTGGGAGTTGGGTCCACTGGGGAAAGGTTATGCTAAATAGTTCTTAGCAAAAGAGTTGCTGAAGATATCCCTTGTATATTATATTATACCATTACGCTGCAACATTACGGCTCTTGTTGCACCCACCTAGTCAAAATTATATAGCATGTCTGTGAATTATGAAAACTTATCTTACAACGCACCAATCTCATAAAGCAATATGAATGTTGCAACAAGGAGAAGGCTGGAGGCAGTGGAGATGTCATGTTTGAGGGCAATGTGTGGTGTGAAGATAATGCAGAGAATCCGTAATTTGTAGATTAGGAGGAGGTGCGGCATTACCAAAACTATTACCCAGAGAGCTGAGGAGGGGTTATTGAGATGGTTTGAACATGCAGAGAGGGTGGAACGAAACAGAATGACTTCGAGAGTGTATAAATCTGTAGTGGAGGGAAGGCGGAGTAGGGGTCGGCCTAGGAAAGGTTGGAGGGAGGGAGTAAAGGAGGTTTTATGCGAGAGAGGCTTGGACTTCCAGCAAGAGTGCGTGAGCGTGTTAGATAAAAGCAAATGGAGACAAATGGTTTTTAGGACTTGACGTGCTGTTGGAGTGTAAGCAAGGTAGCATTTATGAAGGGATTCAGGGAAACTGGAAGGACGGACTTGAGTCCTGGAAGTACAGTGCCGGCACTCTGAAGGAGGGGTGTTAATACACAACCCGCACATGGAAGAGAGGAGCTTACGACGACGTTTCGATCCGCCTTGGACCTTTACAAAGTCACACTAACGAAAAGGAGAGCAAAGAAAAGTGTTATCTCCCTCTTTTTCCGTGCTCTCCGCATTTGTGATCCTCAGTACCTTCAGTCAGAAATTTCCATTCTTCATAATTCATTTTCCCGTCTTGGCTACGCTTTCCATTTCATAGACTCTGCCTTCTCGCGTGCTAAACGTAATTTCTTCTCTCCCAAACTCTCTACTCCTAGGAACTCTCCTGTCCTGTCTTCCCTACATTTCCGGTCTTTCTAATCTTAACAATTCTCTCCGTCCCTTAGACATCAAACTTACTTTTCGCCAGACTAACACTCTTCGCACTAATCTCGTTCATACCTCTCCTCCCTCTAGAGATGCTCCTGGTGTCTACTCTATTTCTTATTCCTCCTGTCCTCTTCAATACTTTAGAGAAACTGGCCGATCTCTTTCTGACAGACTTAGGGAGCACAAAAATAGTGTTAGGCTTGCCGACACTAACAATACTCTTTTCTGTCACGTCACAAATCACAGCCATCATATTGACTGGTCTTCTGCTAAAACTGTCTTCCCTACTTCCAACTTTAAACCCTTATCACCCGCTACACTGGTTGGGAGGCAGCCTATATAGGAATGTGACATACGCCGAATAAATTTTAACATACCTTTTGCATGCCACACTCACAATCTGAATATGTTATCTGCTTCTTATTTTTCAAGAAAATCACATTAACCATGCAGAAGTAACAGACATTCAGGCGATTCTTTGGTTCTCGCCACAACACTGGGACTGCAAATGGTATTGATTTACGTTTCCCATTCAAGCATTGTGTCAATCCAGAGGTACAAACACTCCATATTTTATCTTGATCACCTATCTTGCAACCGAAAAATTGCTTGTATGTAATCTTGATACGATTTGTAATGTTCTTTCTTTGATCAAGTGGTGTCTACCTGCCACATACATACCACTGCACTGTTCAGTATCCTCGTCTGTTCATGTTAATCTAAAACAGAAATTTCATATAACAGAACAAACGAAATCAAATGTAAATATGGATGGAATTTAAGCAAAACAGACACAAATATACACAACCTTTTGTAAATATGTGAACACTGGGACAGCCAGAGCACAACTGATGCTTTCCTACTCTTCCTGACAGACAGGATTCATGTATATGCATATAAGCAGACAGCCGCAAGGCTTTCCCCCAGAGGTGTATTCAAGTTTATGCATGTAACATAGAATCATATGTGCTGCCAATATCTTATAGGATGGGTTAATTCTGACTTTAGATTCAGTTTCATCGTGCTAAAAATAACCTAAAAAAAATCATTCATTGAACTAGCAAATTTACTGTTGTCGGTTATCAAAAACTGGTACTGAAGTATATTTCCAGTACTTTTCCAGCCAATAATTAACACCAGTTGCCTTGAACATTAGAACATGAGAAAGGAGGAACACTGCAGCAGGCCCACTGGGCCATACTAGGCAGGTTCTCAAACACAATAATAAAAATATTTACCCAACCCATTTTCTGGACAACCTTTCATTGCCACATATGACAAGGATCTTTCCATTTGTCCTAATTACATCATATGTTGGCCTATACCCAATAAGTAGTTCTCTCCTATGTTTTCCAATATCAGTTCCTCCAGTGTTAAGGCAGATAAGGATTCGCTCGTATTAGCAGTCCATCCCAGCCCTAGAAAAAAAAATCTGCCTTCATTTATCACTGTTACAAAAAAAACTCTGTTCAAAAGTGCAGTCTGAGTATTTCCTACTAAAAAAAAAGTATTCTTACCTTCAGTAGTGGTTTTCAGTGTGTCCTCGATGGTCGAACCACATTTATCTAGCAATAACTTGAATTAGAATTCTCGATAGCAGTTACTTCAGTTCTCTTCATCCTCAGCAATTAATCTTTTCCTACATACCAATTTCCATTTGTTCGAATGGTTTAGCTATCCTCCTCCTTGTTCAGAAATAAAGCTGTATCTTGTCAGACCGCAGGGGAATTCCCCATGAACTCTGGTCTGGATTAATTACTTGCTGTTAATTTATCACTGATTGGTTGTATATTACCTACACAACACTGTACTGGGGTTCAGAAGACCGCCCTATTCATTTTTTTTCACTATATTGCTCGGTTTTCAACCACACATTATCATTTTGGGGAAATTGTGAAAATAAAGATAAACACATAAAATACCACTCCTGTAATTATAGGACTGGTAAAATATATAGATAGGGGAATTTATGGATCAAGGTTTAAAGGAGATATTAAAATTCTAGTTAAAAATTACAATTTACTACATAAAGAGGCTACCATGACACAGCATTACAATTCACAATTACTTTACTATTACTGTAGTAATTAGCGTATACATTTTAAATTACAATATAACAGGAAATGGGGGCTGGTAATATATATGGGGAAGCTAACACTCAGTGTAACTTCAGCAACAATACTCACAAGACTCCTGTATCCTCAGTGACACAGCTCATACAGCTGTTAATGACAGTTGACACCAGGATCAACCCAGGATCACCAGATGATCTGCACACCGTGCCAGCCAATGCAGCACTAATTCCTCATTCCTCTTTCACTCCCTCATTCCCTTTTTACTCTAATCTTCCTCCTCCCTCCAACAACTACAGGTTAATAGTTACTGTATACAGGGTCTAAAAGAGGTTAATGTCCTTCCCATATCAAAACTTAGTAAACTAACACCTCTCATTATCGGACTAATATGGTGAAGGGGGTGTATGATAGTGTATGATAATGTATGATAATGCCTATTGTCCGTAACTCCCGTATTGTGAAATTTATATTTCATGATCGTCCGTTTGTCTTCTGAAATAATGGACTTGATCCACTGATGCAGAAGACAACCAGATACTAAGACTACAAGTGCTGTAACCTACAGTACTACAGTAGTGCTGTATTAAAAACTCGAGGATGTAATTAATGAAAACTAGCATTTGATTAACATAACATTAAGGAAGCATTGCAGTAGACCTACTTGTTCATGCTAGGTAAGTCCTACTCACACCCATTATATTAGAACAATACTGAATTAGGCCTACTGCCATATGCTAAGCAGGCCCTACTGAAATCAAACTTCTCATTTATAAATATGCCCAACCTATTTTTTAAAGATACCCAGTCTTTTAGCTTCAACGATCAAAGGAGGTCAGGGCAAGCAGAGAGAGAGAGAGAGAGAGAGAGAGAGAGAGAGACAGAGAGAGAGAGAGAGAGAGAGAGAGGAAGGGAAGACACAGATCACGCCTTTCCATGTGTCATCAAGCAGGCACCAATAAAGAATATGGAAACAATAGCACTATCGATTAGTAGTTAAAAGTAAACACAATGACAACGTCGAAAAGGATGTGTATTTGCTACTTTCCAATGTCCAGAAAAAAGCATATGTGGCAGAAACAGGTAAATTTTTGAATAATCGTGTTTATGAATACTAAAGGGATTTTAGAACAAGGTATACAAACTGTTGTGTGTTCTGTCTTGCACGTGACTGTGGCCACAGTATAGATGTTGATAACTGCAACTGGTAATCAAATCTGATAATTATATAGAAAGACGTAATTTTTTTTATCAAACCTCATTACAAAAGTTCCAAACTTTAATTTATTTGAAGGGCAATTTAATTTCAACATGTTAATTCGTGCCTGAATCAATAGTCATCTTGCCTAAAGGCTGGACTGTAGAATTGTAACAGTTGAGAACAATGAATCTCAAACCATCCAAGGGTAAATTAATCGAAATCAGGTGAATATTGATGTTCAACTCAAACTTTTTCTAAGAATAAGATATATATTCATAATCAAGGTTTTTAATGAAGAAAGCTTTCCAGTACATGATGACCACTAGTGGCAAAACGCATCCTAAATACTTTGACTATGCATATGTATCTTGTTCCCACAATCCGTCCGTATTAACCTGTGCGGTTGGTTAACTTATTCCTTTCTAATACCAGTGGAAGAGGCCCGATGGTATGACGTAATGAAAATGGTACAGTGTCGTTATTAAATTGTGCTTTCAAGCGTGTCATTGTGAAATCAATAATTATATATATATATATATATATATATATATATATATATATATATATATATATATATATATATATATATATATATATATATATATATATATATATATATATATATATATATATATATATATATATATATAATTGTTTACACATGTACATAAAGGGAAGTGGTGAGGACAGTGGGAGGAGGTGCAGGTGGTACTCCGTCCTTAGTGCAACCTCACGTCCTCTTCCATCCCCTCTCACCCCACCCTACACCCCCTTCCCATCACCACCTCCCCTCAGACCCCTCTTTCATCCCCTCTCACTTCTCCCCTACATCCCCTTCCCATCACCACCTCCCCTCAGACCCCTCTCACATTCTCTCACCCCTTTCCTGTTCCCTCGCACCCCTCCCATCTGTTCCCCTCCATCGTACCTTCAGATGTCTCTCACCTATCGCTCATCCCTTCCCACCCTCCTACTATCCCCCCCTCTCCCTTCCCCTCTTAATTCCCTCTTCTTTCCCCTCTTCTTTTCCCCTCCTCTCTTGCTTTTTTCCCCTCGTTACGTTAGATAAGGTTACACGAGCCTATAAGAAACGTATATTTAATCACAAATAAGCAAAATACTCACGACCAGAGTACGTCTGGCAGGCAGGTGATTGAAGGAAACCAGAAAGCGTTCAAATTTGCACGTCGTACACTCGTGATGCTAGGATGAGTTGCCTCTTCGCATCATTCTCTCACCTCTTCCCTTCATTCTATTGTCTCCTCTTCACATCATTCTGTAGTCTCTTCACCTCATTCTATCGTCTCCACATCATTCTGTCGTCTCCTCTTCACATCATTCGGTAGTCTCTTCACATCATTGTGTCGTCTCTTCACATAATTCTGTCGTCTCCTCTTCACACAATTCTGTCGTCTCCTCTTCACACAATTCTGTCGTCTCCTCTTCACACAATTCTGTCGTCTCCTCTTCACACAATTCTGTCGTCTCCTCTTCACACAATTCTGTCGTCTCCTCTTCACACAATTCTGTCGTCTCGTCTCCACATAAATTGTCGTCTCTTCACATCATTCCCCTATCTTCCTCCTCCATTTTTCTTTCGTCTCTCCCCATCATTCATTCGTCTCTTCTCCCCATCATTCCCTAGTCTATTCTCCCCATCGTTCTCCCGTCTGCTCTCACCATTAATCTCTCGTTTCTTATCCCCATCATTCATCTCGTCTTCACATCATTCTGTCGCATCTTCAACCCATCATTCTTCTGTCTCCTCCCAGCTCTCCTCATTATTGTCATGTTGCCTTACCTTCATTCTCATCCTCCCTCTCTCTCTCTCTCTTCCTGTTATCACCCTTTTCTATCCTTTTCTATCTTATTTCTTCAATCTCTTTTTTCTATTGCTTCCTACTTTCATTCCTATCCCTCCCTCATCCTTTATCAATCCTTTCTTAGCCTTTACTACTTCTGTCCTACTCTTTCCAGATTCTCTAACCTTTTTTTCTAATTTTATTGTACTATTTTTCGATTTAATCTTACCGTTTCCATATTCTTACGTTTTTTTCTTCTCTCTACTCATTTTTTACCCCTTTTCTTCCTGTTCTTTTTCTTTTCCGTCTAACCCTTTTCATATTTTCTTTCGCCCCTGTGCTACCATTTCCCAATTACCTTCAACTCCTTTCCTCTTCTCTCTAACCCTTTA
>NC_091373.1:15955075-16025075 GCF_038502225.1 Cherax quadricarinatus
TCTTCCTACCACGAGCTCCAGAGTCCAGAGAGTTACACTCTGTAAAGCGAGGTCAAGTGATCACTTCAGTGCAGCAGCGACCACGGACCCTTGCCTGCTGCTTACATGCTGCACCAGTGACGAGTCATCTAATGATTAAAACCCGTGCCAGGGCGTGTTCTGCGGAACATTAAACAACAATACTCTCATACATTCCCTTCTTTGCCTCCATGGATAACGTTCTCTCTCTCCACGGATATGTCAGTTCACCACCCACTTTTTTCATCAATTCTGTATACCTCGTCCTTCATAAACCTATCTGCCGACTTCTTCCCACGCTGCAACCATTTTTCCGTTTGTAGAACTGAATAATGAGGTGCCATTCAGACACTGACATGACGTTGAAGGCGACCCATCTCCAATTTAAATAATATATTATGTAACACCAATCTGTAGGTGAACACATTCCAACGTGACCTCTTCTCCACTACTATATAAATTCATTCTTGTATATGATAAAGATCTGTTAGAGGTCTCAATATACAGACAATCTGTTCTCCGTGCGTCTGTCTTTATGTGGGTTTCCATGTACCAATAAGCTTTTCTCCACACACGATATAATATATATATATATATATATATATATATATATATATATATATATATATTATATATATATATATATATATGTGTGATAAAAATTCACGGTCCGTGAAAATTGAATATCAAATACTCCAGAAATGGGAAAATGGTTGGCAAAAGCTTAGTGATTGCAAAAAAGCTTCTGCCCACGAGTTTCCCATTTCTGAATGTTTTCATATATATATATATATATATATATATATATATATATATATATATATATATATATATATATATATATATATATATAAAATATATATAATATATATATATATATATAATGTATATGTATATAATATATATATATATAATATATATATATATTATATACATATACATTATATATATATATATATATTATATATATATACATATATATATTATATAAGTAGTGATGGAGGCGGCTCAGTGGCTCCTGCGGCTCAGTGGCTCCTGCGGCTGAGCGGTCTCTTCCTGAGCGGTCTCCTCCTGAAAGGGCTGCGGCTGAGTGGCTCCTTTTCCTGAGTGGCTCCTTTTCACACCTATGTGCTAATGACCTTTTTCACACCTATATGCTAATGACCTTAACCCCCCCACGACCCCCGCCCACGACCCCCGCCCACGACCCCCGCCAACGACCCCCCACCCGCGCCCCCCGCGCCCCCCGCGCCCCCACCCGCGCCCCCCGCGCCCCCTTCCCCGCCTGTCGCGCCGACCCACCGGCCCCACCGCGCCCTCGCGCCCCGCCCGCGCCCCTCGCGCCCCGCCCGCGCCTTCTGCATCGTCGTCTGGATCGCTTTTGCGCCCCGAATTTTTTTCCGATTTTTTTCAAATTTTTTTTGAATTTCATTTTATTGTGCTCTCCACTTCCTCGAATCAAGTTTTTTGGATTGCCCCTCCCACTTTCACCCCCACCCCAAATTTTTTCGATTTTTTTTTCTCGATAATACAAAGTCTCCATCTCCTCGGATCAAGTTTTTCTCGATATCAATAATACAAAGATTTCCCCCACCATCCACTTCTACCCTCTATGTCCAAGTATTTCTCCTCCATCTCGTCGGATCAAGTTTTTTGGATTCCCCCCTCTGGGTATAAGCATTCAAAATGGACTCCCACTTGCATCAAGGTTTTCTCGATAATACAAAGACTCCAGTTCCTCGGATCAAGCTTTTGGATTCCCCCCTATGGGGTTTCGAAATTCTTATGATCTCCTTGGATCAAGTTTTTCTCGATAATACCAAGACTCCATCTCCTCGGATTAAGTTTTTGGATTCCCCCCTCTCAGGGTAAGCATTCAAATGAACTCCTCCTATGGGGCATGGTACTTTCTCTTACTACAGGTCTAAACAAGTGTGACGTTACCCTACCTGTGTTTACTCGGCTGTCAGTGACGTCACGTGATGACCTCACACATACAGGCTGAATCTTGTCGACTTCCCCCTATGTCAGTGACGTCACGCGATGACCCCACACACACAGGCTGAATCTTGTCGACTTCCCCATCTCAGTATTACACATTTCATATACAACATAGGGAAAACATTTTCACTCTTAACCCAGGATAATCCAAATAATTTCACATTTTTTTCGTTAATACCCACAACAATCCACAATTTCTTTACAACACAAGTCTAGACATTTTTCTCGTTTTAACTATTTCATTTCAGGTCACTCCCCACGAAGTAACCTTCTCTCTCTCCTCCTCCCCACCCTCCCGAACCCTCACACTCCAACCAACACCTCACAATTTTCACTCAACCCCCAATTTTTCTCGTTTTAACTATTTCATCAGAAAGTCACCACAACACTTATAACCACTTTTCGATAAATTCACTAGTCACAATTTTACATAATACGAAGTTAATACGCACACACACCTCACTTTACTTTGAACACCTTCAAAAACACTCTCATAAATCATTTGAATACTCACAAAAATACCTTTGAACATTTCCAAACAACACTGAAACACTTCCAAAATATCATTTTGAATACTCCTAAATAAGATTTGACATCTCTAATTTATCTGCACTTACACATTTCATTAAATTACAACTCATCCCCCCAAACTCCTCCCTCAGTCTCCAGACTTCACAACATTATCACAAAAACTAACTCAAACACTTTACTTTGAACATCACCAAAAAAAAACCATCAATTACCTTTAAATACTCCAAAAACATCATTCGAACACCCCCAAATCACCTCTGAATACTCCCAGAACACCTTCATAAGTACTCTTGCACATCATTTGAACACCTTCAAAAACACCTTTGAATAACCCTTTAACACCATTTGAGTACTCCCAAATACACCACTAAATACAACTAAAACACCACTGAATACACTCAAAACACCACCAAAATCACCATAAACTAAGATCAACACCCACATCCCACAACACCCACAACCCACAACACCCACATCACCCACAACCCACATTACCCACACCCCACAATTTTTTCTCGTTTTAACTAATTTCATCAGAAAAAGTCACAACAACAACCCACTTATAACATCTTTTTCGGTATCTCTAGTTCGACAACAACACCCACAACACCCACATCCCACAACACCTACAACCCACATCACCCACACCCCACAACACCCACAACCCACATCACCCACACCCCACAACACACACAACCCACATCACCCACACCCCACAATTTTTTTCTCGTTTTAACTAATTTCATCAGAAAGTCACAACAACAACAACAACAACCCACAACTTATAATCACACCTTTGAATAACCTCAAAACACCATTTGAGTACTCCCAATTACACCACTGAATACTACTAAAACACCACTGAATACACTCAAAACACCACCAAAATCACCATAAACTAAGATCAACACCCACATCCCACAACACCCACAACCCCCACATCCCACATCATCCACAACCCACAACACCCACACCCCACAATTTTTTCTCGTTTTAACTAATTTCATCAGAAAAAGTCACAACAACCAACTTAAAATCACTTTTCAGCATCTCTAGTTCGACAACACCCACAAACCCACAACACCCACAACCCACAACACCCACATCCCACAACACCCACATCCCACAACACCCACATCCCACAACACCCACAACCCACAATTTTTTATCGTTTTAACTAATTTCATCAGAAAAAGGCACAACAACCCACAACTTATAACCACTTTTTCGGTATCTCTAGTTCGACAACAACACCCACAACACCCACATCCCACAACACCCACAGCCCACATCACCCACACCCCACAACACCCACAACCCACATCACCCACTCCCCACAACACACACAACCCACATCACCCACACCCCACAATTTTTTTCTCGTTTTAACTAATTTCATCAGAAAAAGTCACATCAACAACCCACAACTTATAGCCACTTTTCAGCATCTCTAGTTCGACAACAACACCCACAACCCACAACACCCACAACACCCACAACACCCACAACACCCACAACACCCACAATTTTTTTTCTCGTTTTAACTAATTTCATCAGAAAAAGTCACATCAACAATCCACAACTTATAACCACTTTTTTGACATCACTAGTTCGACAACAACACCCACAACCACCAACACCCCACAACCCACAATTTTTTTTCTCGTTTTAACTAATTTCATCAGAAAAAGTCACAAAAACAACCCACTTATATCATCTTTTTTGGTATCTCTAATTCGACTACATTACCCACAACCCTCATCAATTACCAATTTATTCACAATTTTTTCCCCTTCTTTTTACTGAATCTTAAATGTAATACACATTCCTCTTTACATTACTAAAATTCTAATAAAATCCTCTCCATACCCATCTCCTTGTATCCACATAAATTGATATTATACTCGAATCAACTAATCTCACTACCCAACTATTGCGACATGTTTCAACACCCTCCATTCTTTTCCAATATATCATAACTTTTCAATTCTATAATTTCTTTTTAAAATATTCACACATTACCTTTATTTTCAGTAAAATCTCCCCATATTTCATTAAATTTCTAATACAACCCTCCCCATACCCCTCTCCATCTCACCCGCATTTCTTCACATCCACTCACCCATCTCCCAACACACCTCTTCTGAACACACACAAAAATCACATAAGTTTAACATCACCATCTAACATCCTTTTTATAGAAATCCCCTCAAATCACTATATCCAAGAACTCCCTCCCCATTTGGCGCATAAAAAAAAAGCATGAACACAAACCTAATACGCAAACACTTAGTACATGATCACCATCAACTGAAAACATATCTTGTACACACACATAATCTAAGACAACCACCAACTACAATCACCCATGTTCACTTACCTCAAAAATCACTAATATCACAGAAAACACTAATTTTTATAAACATTTCACACACAAAAAAATCATATTTGACAATATCTAAGCGCACTCACCTCACTACCACCAACACACGATGTCACACCTCACAGGACCGACGAGCTCACCTCCAGTGACGTCACACTCCCATTGTGTTACTTGGTGGTTGGTAACATCACACCCAACCCACCTTGTTTCAACCTGTTGTACCCTACATTATTTTTGAACACTATATCCAAGACGATTACCAGATTTTATGACCCCACCACCAAGATCACAGAAAACACACATTTTTATAATTATTCACACAAAAATCACGATCACCAATTCCATATCATGTTTACCGTCATCTATCAACACTCATCACCAAGATCACCAAAAATCTAAGTTCATACATCTCAAAACTACTATGATCACTCAACATTCGCACAAAAATAAGACATACACAAAAATACCACAACACTTCCACCAACATCTATAACATAACATGAGCACTATAACATAAGAACATAAGAACATAAGAAAGGAGGAACACTGCAGCAGGCCTGTTGGCCCATACTAGGCAGGTCCTTTACAATTCATCCCACTAACAAACATTTGACCAACCCAATTTTCAATGCCACCCAAGAAACAAGCTCCGATGTGCAAGTCCCTCTCAAATCCAACCCCTCCCACTCATGTACTTATCCAACCTAAATTTGAAACTACCCAAAGTCCTAGCCTCAATAACCCAACTAGGTAGACTGTTCCACTCATCAACTACCCTATTTCCAAACCAATACTTTCCTATGTCCTTTCTAAATCTAAACTTATCTAATTTAAATCCATTACTGCGGGTTCTCTCTAGGAGAGATATCCTCAAGACCTTGTTAATATCCCCTTTATTAATACCTATCTTCCACTTATACACTTCGATCAGGTCTCCCCTCATTCTTCGTCTAACAAGTGAATGTAACTTAAGAGTCTTCAATCTTTCTTCATAAGGAAGATTTCTAATGCTATGTATTAATTTAGTCATCCTACGCTGAATGTTTTCTAACGAATTTATGTCCATTCTGTAATATGGAGACCAGAATTGAGCTGCATAATCTAGGTGAGGCCTTACTAATGATGTATAAAGCTGCAGTATGACCTCTGGACTTCTGTTGCTTACACTTCTTGATATAAATCCCAGTAATCTATTTGCCTTATTACGTACGCTTTGGCATTGCTGTCTTGGTTTAAGGTTGCTGCTTACCATAACCCCCAAGTCCTTTTCGCAATCTGTATGGCTAAGTTCTACATTATTTAACTTATAAGTGCTAAGGTTATGGACACTCCCGAGCTTCAGAACCTTGCATTTATCTACATTGAACTGCATCTGCCACTTTTCTGACCAAGAGTAGAGTTTGTCTAAATCCTCCTGAAGTTCCCTAACATCTACGTTTGAATCAATTATCCTACCTATCTTCGTGTCATCGGCGAATTTGCTCATATCACTAGTAATTCCTTCATCAAGATCATTGATATATATTATAAACAACAACGGGCCCAAGACTGATCCCTGTGGAACGCCACTTGTTACTGATCCCCACTCGGATTTAACCCCATTTATGGACACTCTCTGCTTCCTGTCTGTGAGCCATGATTCGATCCACGAGAGCACCCTTCCCCCAATGCCATGAGCTGCTACTTTCTTCAACAGTCTTTGGTGCGGAACTCTATCAAATGCCTTACTAAAATCTAAGTAAACAATATCAAATTTTTTATCGTGGTCAACAGCCTCAAAAGCTTTACTGAAGAAAGTTAATAAATTAGTTAGACAAGACCGGCCTCTTGTGAATCCATGCTGAGTATCATTAATCAAGCTATGCTTATCGAGATGGCTTCTTATAATCTCAGCTATAATTGACTCTAGTAATTTGCCTACAATTGAGGTCAGGCTTATTGGGCGGTAATTTGACGGTAACGACTTGTCCCCTGTTTTAAAAATAGGAATTACATTAGCCATCTTCCACATATCAGACACTACACCTGTTTGAAGAGATAAATTAAAAATATTAGTTAATGGTTCACAGACTTCCATTTTGCATTCCTTTAGAACCCTTGAAAAAACCTCATCAGGACCCGGTGACTTATTTTGCTTCAGTCGGTCTATCTGCTTCACAACCATTTCACTAGTGACTGATGTTACATAATTTATCTTCTTCTGGCCCACTATAAAAATTAATTACCGGAATATTATTAGTGTCTTCCTGTGTAAAAACCGAGAGAAAATAATTATTTAAAATCGAGCACATTTCATTCTCTTTGTCAGTAAGATGCCCATAGTTATTTTTAAGGGGACCTATCTTAACATATCACTATCACAAAAAAAAATAATACACAGACACCCACATCTTATACATTTCAGTTACAAATTTGAAATGTGGTAGGGAGAGAGGTGGAGAGAGAGAGAAAGAGGGATAGAGAGAGTGAGAAAGAGGTGGAGAGAAAAGGGACAAAGGAGGTGGGTGTTGGTGAATGGAGGTGGCGAGAGGGAGATGTGGAGAGAAAGAGGGGAAGAGGAAGAGAGGCGGAGAGAGAGAGAGAGAGGTGGAGAGACAGAGGGATAGAGGAATAAAGGTGGGGAGATGGGGAGTTGTAAGGGGGAGACAGAGATGGGGGGAGTGAAGGAGGGGGACAGGGAGACTGATGGGGAGGCTGAGAACGAATGGGAAGGGGGCTAGAGTTAGAGAAAGGGAGCAAGGGAGGGAGAAAGGAATAGAGGGGGAAAATGGGGGAAGAAAAAGAGGAAGATAATGGGGAGTGAGAGGAAAGAGAGAGGTGTAGGGAAAGGAATGGGTAGGGTACTGTCAAGTCACAGTGAGATGTTAATTGGCTTGTGTACGTGTATGTGCACGTGTATGTGTACGTACGTGTGTGTGTGTGTACTCACCTAATTGTACTCACCTAATTGTGGTTGCAGGGGTCGAGACTCAGCTCCTGGCCCCGCCTCTTCACTGATCGCTACTGGATCCTCTCTCTCTCTGCTTCCTGAGCTTTGTCATACCTCTTCTTAAAACTATGTATGGTTCCTGCCTCCACTACTTCACTTGCTAGGCTATTCCACTTGCTGACAACTCTATGACTGAAGAAATACTTCCTAACGTCCCTGTGACTCGTCTGAGTCTTCAGCTTCCAGTTGTGACCCCTTGTCCCTGTGTCCCCTCTCTGGAACATCCTATCTCTGTCCACCTTGTCTTTTCCCCGCAGTATCTTGTATGTCGTTATCATGTCTCCCCTGACCCTTCTGTCCTCCAATGTCGTCAGTCCTATTTCCCTTAACCTTTCCTCGTACGACATTCCCTTGAGCTCTGGGACTAGCCTTGTTGCAAACCTTTGTACTTTCTCTAACTTCTTGACGTGCTTGACCAGGTGTGGGTTCCAGACTGGTGCTACATACTCCAGTATGGGCCTAACATACACAGTGTACAGTGTCTTGAACGATTCCTTATTAAGGTATCGGAACGCTATTCTCAGGTTTGCCAGGCGCCCGTATGCTGCAGCGGTTATTTGGTTGATGTGTGCCTCCGGTGATGTGCTCAGTGTTATGGTCACCCCAAGGTCTTTCTCCCTGAGTGAGGTCTGTAGTCTTTGTCCACCTAGCCTATACTCTGTCTGCGGTCTTCTTTGCCCCTCCCCAATCTTCATGACTTTGCATTTGGCTGGATTGAATTCGAGAAGCCAGTTGCTGGACCACATGTCCAGCCTGTCCAGGTCTCTTTGCAGTCCTGCCTCATCCTCGTCCGATTTAATTCTTCTCATCAACTTCACGTCATCTGCGAACAGGGACACTTCAGAGTCTATTCCTTCCATCATGTCGTTCACATATATCAAAAATAGCACTGGTCCTAGAACTGACCCCTGTGGGACCCCGCTCGTAACAGGCGCCCACTGTGATACCTCTTCACGTACCATGACTCGTTGCTGCCTCCCTGTCAGGTATTCCCTTATCCATTGCAGTGCCCTCCCTTTTACGTGCGCCTGATCCTCCAGCTTCTGCGCTAATCTCTTGTGGGGAACTGTGTCAAAGGCCTTCCTGCAGTCTAGGAAAACGCAATCTACCCACCCCTCTCTCTCGTGTCTTACTTCTGTTACCTTGTCATAAAACTCCAGGAGGTTTGTGATACAAGATTTGCCTTCCATGAACCCATGCTGGTTTTCATTTATAATCTTGTTCCTTTCCAGGTGTTCGACCACTCTCCTCCTGATAATCTTCTCCATGACTTTGCACACAATACATGTCAGAGACACAGGTCTGTAGTTTAGTGCCTCGTTTCTGTTTCCTTTCTTAAATATGGGGACTACATTAGCTGTCTTCCATTTCTCAGGTAGTTGCCCAGTTTCAAGGGATGTGTTGAAGATTGTGGTTAGAGGCACGCACAGCATCTCTGCTCCTTCTCTAAGGACCCATGGGGAGATGTTGTCCGGTCCCATCGCCTTTGAGGTGTCAAGGTCACTTAAGAGCTTCTTCACCTCCTCCTCAGTTGTTCGTATGTCATCCAACACTTGTTGGTATATTCCCTCTTGATGTTCCCTTCTGTGCTGTCTTCCCACAGCCCTTCCTGTCTCTACTGTAAAAACTTCCTTAAATCTCCTGTTCAGCTCCTCACATACCTCCTGATCATTTCTTGTGAGTTCTCCACTTTCTGTCCTTAATCTGATCACCTGGTCTTTGACTGTTGTCTTCCTCCTGATGTGGCTATACAACAGTTTCGGGCCAGTCTTGATTCTCGATGCTATGTCATTTTCATACTGTCGCTGGGCCTCCCTCCTTACCTGTGCGTACTCATTCCTGGCTCTGCGACTGATCTCCCTATTTTCGTGTGTTCTCTGCCTTCTGTACTTTTTCCATTCTCTATTGCATTTTGTTTTTGCCTTACAACGTCGGGTAAACCAGGGGCTCGTTCTGGTCTTCCCGTTGTTACTGTTGCCCTTGGGAATAAACCTTTCCACTGCCTCCTTGCATTTTGTTGTTACATATTCCACCATTTCATTTACTGGCTTTCCTGCCAGTTCTCTGTCCCACTGGACCTCCCGCAGGAAGTTCTTCAACCCTATGTAGTCCCCTCTTTTACAGTCAGGCTTTTCCCATTCAGCTCCTGTTATTCTCTCCACTTGCAGCTCTACTATGTATTCAAAGCACAGAACCACGTGGTCGCTAGCTCCTAGGGGACTCTCATACTTGATGTCCTCAATATCTGAGCTGCCCAGGGTGAACACAAGGTCCAATCTTGCTGGTTCATCCTCCCCTCTCACTCTGGTAGTGTCCTTAACATGTTGGTGCATGAGGTTTTCCAGCACCACGTCCAACATCCTGGCTCTCCATGTTTCGGGACCCCCATGTGGCTCCAGGTTTTCCCAGTCAATCTCCCTGTGGTTGAAATCCCCCATAACCAGCAACTTTGCTCTGCTGGAGTGAGCTCTTCTTGCCACCTCAGCAAGTGTGTCCACCATTGCTCTGTTGCTCTCTTCATATTCCTCTCTTGGCCTCCTGCAGTTCTGTGGTGGATTATACATCACTGCAATGACCACTTTGTGTTCCCCAGACTGAAGTGTACCTGCTATGTAGTCTCTTTCTCCCGTCTCATCTATTCCTTCCATTTTCTCGAATTTCCATCTGTTTTTTACGAGCAGAGCAACCCCACCTCCCCCCCTGCCCCTTCTATCTTTCCTCATGATCTGGTATCCTGGTGGGAAGATTGCATCTGTTATTGTCTCCATGAGTTTTGTTTCTGTAACTGCTATGATGTCTGGGGACTTCTCATTGATTCTTTCTTGCCATTCCTCATGTTTATTCGTTAATCCATCTGCATTTGTGTACCAAACCTTCAACTTCTGTTCTAATACTGTAACTGTGGTGCGGGGGGTGGAAACAGAGGGATCGGTGTATGTGTGTGTGTGTGTGTGTGTGTGTGTGTGTGTGTGTGTGTGTGTGTGTGTGTGTGTGTGACCGCGAGTGTGCGTGCGTTCGCGAGCGCTCGTGAGAATAACACATGTTGCAGACATGTCGTTCGATGCCTCGTTGAAGAGCAGAATTAATTTATAAATTAGTCCAAGGATCAAATTAACGTCAGCGCCCGAGGTCGAGGTCAAAGTTTGAGGTAAAGAGTTTAAAACAAGACGTAAATACGTCAAAACTCACGTAACTTTAAGTTGACGAATCGCTGTCAAAGTTGTGGGGAATGCTGTGCGAATTGTGAGGAGATATTTGCGTAATTTCTTGACTTCGTTGATGTATAGGTAGTTAAGGAAAACACGCGCACAGAAGGTACAGAGGTACGATAAAGCTCTTGGAGCAGGAAAAGAGTGGACCTAGTAACCACCAGCGAAGAGGCGGCGCCAGGAGCTACGATTCAACCCCTGCTACCATAAATAGGTGAGTACAAATAGGTACACACACACACGAACACAACTGTAAGTTGAAAACTCTTTAGTCATAAGAATGTTAGGAAGTATTTTTTCAGCCTAAGAGTTATTAGGAAGTGGAACAATCTACAGAGTGAAGTATTGGAAATAGGATCTATACATAGCTTTAAGAAGCGGTACGACAAGGCTCTTGGAGACGGGAGTGTGTTAACCTTGTAGCGACCATCAAAGAAGCGGGGCCTGGAGCTGTGGATCGACCCCTGCAACCACATATATGTGAGCGCGCGCACACACATACACGCCTACGCCGACGAGAGCCTTGATATCTTTGCGCTTATCATTGATAAAATAAATAAAGGTAAGTGTATAGCAGCGAGCGTGGCAGAGAAACTGGCCGTGATGCGTGCAAGATGCAGGGAGATTAAATATTTAAGTTTAACTCCCCCCCTGATAGTTTATTGTGCACCCCATACCCATCCTGTGAACACTAGTAGTTTACTGTGCTTCCCATATATATCCTGTGGATAGTCTTGGCTAGTTTAAGTTAGGTTTAGGTTGCGTAAGGTTTACTCACGTCAGTCTATACAAATGAATACTTAACCACATAGGTACACGTTACAAAACGGCCGTGATACACATGGGAAGGTAATGACCTAGTGAATATAGATAACGTTGAACTCTGAACGCTTATCATTGTAACAGGAATTACAGTAGTGAGATGCGGAGTACAATAGAGACAGGAGTACAGCAGATAGAGATGAGAATACAGCAGATAGGGACAAGAGTACAGCAGATAGGGACAAGAGTACAGCAGATAGAGATGAGAGTACAGCAGATAGGGACAGGAGTACAGCAGATTGGGACAGGAGTACAGCAGATAGAGACGAAAGTACAGCAGAGGGATACATGACAACGAGACAAGAATCTATGACAATGCTAGTTTTTCCTAGTACTTTCCTGGGACACCACCATTCATAATATTTGCACCACTGCCACCACCATCACTACCACCACCACCACCATCGAAACTACCTGCCACAAAAGCCTGTACATGTCAAAGCCACTTCCACCAACACTACAAGTACCACTGAGCTCAGAAACCTACACCTGACACAACCATTACCACCCACACATGTCCCAGCCACACATGTTACAACCACTGCCACCACACATGCTACAACCACCCCCACTACACATGTTACAGTCGCCATCAACACACATGCTACAACCACCACCACCACACATGCTACAGCCATCATCACCCATATATGTCACAAACATTACCGTCTACATCTCTCTCATAAACCACCACCAACAACTGCCTTAGCTACCACTAATACAAGAGAGACTAGCATGGTACTAGCCATGCAAGTAGGTGAAAGTGTACAAGAAATAAAACTCAGAAACAAGAGGTAGGGAAGGAGCTATGCAATATGAAAACTAGAAGCTTGTGGACACGTTTCAGGCAGATAGCAAAATTGCATAGCTAGGTACTACGAGAGAGAGAAGCAGCGGAACACTTCTGTTGAGTGTCTGCTCTGGAAGACGAACGTAACTAGCAGAGTTACGTTCAAACAGAATAAGGAAAAGCCATAACGAAAATATTTTGTAACATGGGGACTGCAAGAATTGTCAAAGATTTTTTTTTTTTCAGTTGAAGCATTCACAGTCGAAAGGAAGATGTGTCTTCATATTCTCTTTATAGCATTAAAGGTGAGAGATCAATGAAAGAAACTTATACCTGAGAAGATCCTTAATTTTTGGCAAGATGTATATACAAGAGGATCTATTACAAGTGAAGATATGTCGGACTGAAGAGCACCTGGGAATAAAGTGAGAGCAGAAAGGATGCATGGATGTGGAGAAGGGGCCGCCACACTCGGAGATCATCATCATCCCCAGGGAGACGAGACAATGGGATTATCCCATAACACGTGAGGTAGTCAGCAACATTAGAGGACACCTTTCCCTTCCTTCCCTCCCTCTTATTACTTCCCCCTTCCTCGCATTCTCTTTTCATCCCTCCCATTCCTTTCCCCCCTGTGTCATTCCCCTTACCCCCTTACTTACATACACAGCATCACCTCACTCCCCACCATAAACTCTGCTCATCCCCCCATACTTTTTCCCCTCCCCAGTAATATTATATCCACCTCCGCTGGAAGGAAACATTTAAAGCTGCCGTAGCTTCTACACCCATAATAAAATGCTTTTTATCTCCTTAAAGAAGTCCCAAAACAGAATTCACGAATCAATATAAAGAAGCTTTCAGGACTCTATATACGACATGCAGACATTGGAAATAGTCCAAAGTTTTGCAAAGAGACTTAGCAGGGACTGAATGAACTAGGATGATAGACTAAAATACTTAATTTGGCGACCATTGGAAACGAGAGACTCAGGGAAGCTGTGATTATAACTTCCAAAATTATACGAGAATGTGACAAGGTAGAAAAGTGATCGAGAGATAAGGACTCTAGGCAAGAAACAGATGTAAACTATAGACTCACATTAGTCCGGACATAGAAAAGTGTTTCTTTACTCTCAAGGTGGTAGAGATGAAGAATGAGCTAGACAAGGGGATGAGGATTAATACACAGCTTCAATAATGGGTACGATAGGACCGACAAGGCCAGAGCTCACTAAATGTCGGTCAAGGCAAATTAAGAAACGGAGTCAGAATCAATTTCTCATCCCCGCTATCATATCTTGTTGTGGAATGAGACTTGTGCAACATTTGGGAATCTTTATTGAGGAACGTTTCCCCAGTCAGTGGCTTCTTCAGTCTAATATAGAGAAGAACAGTGGAAGATGAGGAGGATTTTGAGGTAATCAATCCCTCAGCCAGGAGTCGATGTGTTCAGTCCATCAGTTTCTCAAGACTGAGGGACTGAACACATCGACTCCAGGCTGAGGGACTGATTACCTAAAACTTCTCTTTTAGCCTGGTGGCAAAAGTTCTCGCTTCCCACGCCCAGAGTCCGGGTTCGATTCCCGGCAAGGGTAGAAACATTGGGCGTGTTTCTTTGCACCGGTTGTCTATGTTCCCCATCATTAAAATGGGTACCTGGGTGTTAGTCGACTGGTGTGGATCGCATCCTGGAACAAAACTGACCTAATTTGCCTGAAATGTTCTGCATAACAAGCGGCTTTCTATATAGCAGTATGTCATTGATGTCAGCTAGGTCTGTATACCTTGTACATGTACTTGTAGAAATAAAGACATTATTATTATTATTATTATTAGACTGAAGAAGCCACTGGCTGACGAAACGTTTCCACAGTATAGATTCTCAGATGTTGCACAAGTGTCTCATTCTTCAACTTGTAAAGGCAAAACGAGCAGTGGCTCGTTCCCCACAAACTAAAATCAGAACGTACATGGAGCGAAAAGGAGATGGAATGGGGGAATATAAAGAAGGGAAAGGATGAGAGAATAAATTAAAATGTCTCGTCTCTTCCTCCTCTTCCTATCCCCCCTCCCTTTTCTCTCTCCCCTACGTACACAAAATTAAAAAGTCTGCTAATTATTTCAGTTTTGAGGATGATTGGGCTGGGAGTAGTCTGGAGGAACAGTGAAGATGCAGCCTCCATGCTTCATCTCCCCGCCCTCCCTCAGCCTCACCACATCCATTAAAATTCTGATGCATAATTCAGCCTTTCATGTATGGCTATCGCACCGTGACATAGATATATGTAAATATAATCTATATATTTGACAAGCAAGCAGGAACAACAGGCTGAATCCACGGAGCATCTCCTGCTCCCTCCCAGAGGAGTTTTTTTAGATTGAGCTCCAATAAAATTAACTAAAACGAAATTTTCCGGGCAAAAAGAGCGCTACATGGCGGCCGTTTTCCAGCAAGCTGGGCAGATAAATTATACTGATCTTACAAGTTATGGCCGGCCACACTTAAGATAAATTAGAGAATTTGAAGCACAATCCTGATCTATGAAGACAGATGAGACGAGAAAAGTATAAATAAGATTATATCTGAGAGGCCAAAATGCAATACCTCAGCGGACAAGAGGCAGGGGAGTCCAGTGACCAGTAGGGGCCTCCCTCCCATGAAAAACTGACGGAGACATGGCCCTTAAACCCCCCGGCAGCTTGGAACCTTCTTGCCCCGCCAGCTTTCTTATTTCAAAATGCCGGCCAAGACGCCACGCACAACTTTGCACATATATCAAAACTTAAAACTTTCACAATATTACCAGCAACAAATGTGCAAAGTTAGTTAAAATGAAAAGAGTTCAATACAGATCGCCGATGACGAATTGCAATTGGCAGACAGCGACCACTCGATCGCTTTATTTCTCGCCGGCTCCTAACTTGAGCAACTTGGCCTGCTTTAAATATATTAGCCTATTAAGCTGATGGAGATAAAATGGTGTAAGTTTAGTGAGAATAATGACATTTGCCGCTGGAGTAGTTAATAACAGTGTCTATACTGCTGTTAGATGCTTGTTTCTCTCTCTCTCTCCTTTCCCTTCATCTTCTCTCTCTCTCTCTCTCTCTCTCTCTCTCTCTCTCTCTCTCTCTCTCTCTCTCTCTCTCTCTCTCTCTCTCTCTCTCTCTCCTTCTTTCCTTTCATCTCTCTCTCTCTCTCTCTTTCCTTTCATCTCTCTCTCTCTCTCTCTCTCTCTCTCCTTCTTTCCTTTCATCTCTCTCTCTCTCTCTCTCTCTCTCTCTAACTCCTCTTCCTTTTCCTCTTACTATTTTACCCCATTCTCTTTCCCTTCTCCCCTATCCCTCTTTAACTCCTAGGCTTTTTCCCCGTCTCTCGCTCTCCCTCTCTCGTATACTCCCATTTACTCTCCCCTTCTCTGACCCTCATTCTCTCTTACCCCTTTCTTCTCTCTCTCTCTCTCTCTCTCTCTCTCACATCCTTCTTCAATATCGGACGTGTTTTGCACAGTAAGTACTTGACTATTTTTTTCTGAATATGCTTGTGTTTGTTTCTGTGTGAGTTTACATGTTTGTCTATCGATTCTGGGTGTACATTCTCACCTATTTTTACTTGCCTATTTATTGCCGTAGGCCTCGAGTCTCAGTTCTCGGCCCTGCCACTTAACTGGCCATTACCGTGTTTACCCTTAGCCTCTAAAACCCTGCAATACCCGTTATTAAACCTGTGCATGTGGAGCCTCAACCACCTCCAGATCACTCAGTTTTTTGACCCACACTGTGACTGTACAAAAATATTTCGCAATATACAATATTTATCACATTTCACGATTAGTCTTCATCTGTCTATTGAAATTAGTTAGCGAAGACATGTGTCAAACCTCGTGATTTTAGTGTTTTCAAGTTCAACGTAAAGGATAACTTCGTGATTTTAGTGTTTTCAAGTTCAAAGTGAAGGATAACCTCGTGATTTTAGTGTTTTCAAGTTCCAAGTAAAGGATAACCTCGTGATTTTAGTGTTTTCAAGTTCAAAGTGAAGGATAACCTCGTGATTTTAGTGTTTTCAAGTTCAAAGTAAAGGATAACCTCGTGATTTTAGTGTTTTCAAGTTCAAAGTGAAGGATAACCTCGTGATTTTAGTGTTTTCAAGTTCAAAGTAAAGGATAACCTCGTGATTTTAGTGTTTTCAAATTCAAATTGAAGGATAACCTCGTGATTTTAGTGTTTTCAAGTTCAAATTGAAGGATGTTTTCCATTTATATTTACATACTGTTTCTGTACTGGTTAACATACCAACTATATCCGCGGGATTGTTCTTGTTTACATATAAATGAATAGTATAATAGGAAAATTTGGAGTACCACATGTAGATAACAATAGGGATTCTATAACCGATTTACGTTTAGAAAGAGGTTAGTAATAGGTAATTCTTGTTATAAGAAAGTTAAGTACACAGATTATAATAAATTGCGAAATGATAGCAGTGAACTATACTATGTACTGCTTGACAAAAAGTTGATAAATGTAAATATATATATGTCGTGTCGAATAGGTAAAATTGGTCAATTAGCAAGAACTCATTTAAAATTAAGTTTTTAAAATTGTCTTTTATACGTTTAAAGATACATTTTTTTCATTAATGTTAATGTAAAAAATAATAATTTTGTAACAAAAGAACCTTAAAAAAAACTTACCTAACCTTATTATAACAAGTGCAATTTAATTTAGCCTAATTCAACTAAATATATTTTATATAAGTTTACAATAATTTAATAATAAACAAACACAATGAAATATATTTTATTCGATAGGTTCAGAATGATTTTTGTGAAATCATTGCATACACAAAATTTAGTTTGCCTTATTCGGCAAGAAGAGCGTTGCTATTTTAACCAAAATCGAAAGGTAGGGTGGCCCGAGAAAGAAAAACTTTCATCATTCACTCCATCACTGTCTTGCCTGAGGCGCGCTTACACTACAGTTATAAAACTGCAACATTAACACCCCTCCTTCAGAGTGCCGGCACTGTACTTCCCATCTCCAGGACTCAAGTAGAGACCGCCAGTTTCCCCGAATCCCTTCATAAATGTTACCTTGCTCACATTCCAACAGCACGCCAAGTCCTAAAAACCATTTGTCTCCATTCGCTCCTATTTAACATGCCTGCTTGAA
Organism: Cherax quadricarinatus; assembly: GCF_038502225.1. Taxonomy (NCBI): domain Eukaryota; kingdom Metazoa; phylum Arthropoda; class Malacostraca; order Decapoda; family Parastacidae; genus Cherax; species Cherax quadricarinatus. The sequence continues at coordinate 15,972,991 of NC_091373.1, forward strand.
GTCCAAGCCCCTTGCACACAAAACCACCTTTACTCCTTCCCTCCAACTTTCCTAGGTCGACCCCTACCCTGCCTTTCCTCCACTACAGATTTATACACTCTCAAAGCCATTCTATTTTGTTCCATCCTCTCTTCACATCCGAATGCCCTCAACAACCCCTTCTCAGCCCTCTGGATAATAGCTTTGGTAATCCCGCACTTCCTCCTAATTTCGAAACTACGAATTCTCTGCATTATGTTTACACCACTAATTGCCCTCAGACACATCTCCACTGCCTCCAGCCTTCTCCTTGTTGCAACATTTACCACCCATGCCTCACACCCATACAAGAGCGTTGACATAACTATGTTCTCATACATTCCTCTCCTTCCTTCCATGGACAAAGTTTTTTGTCTCCATAAACTTCTCAGTGCACCACTCACCTTTTTCCTCTCGTCAGTTCTATGATTCGCCTCATCTTTCATAGACCTATCTTCTGACACGTCAACTCCTAAATATATGAAACATTCACCTCCTCCATATTCTCTCACTCTAATCTGATATTCATTCGTTACCTATTTTTTTTTTTATCCTCATCACCTTACTCTTTCGTATATTCACTTTTAATTTTCTTCTTTTACACACCCAGCCAAACTCATCCACCAACCTATGCAACTTCTTTTCAGAATCTCCCAAAAGCAGTCTCATCAGCAAAAAGCTACTGTGACAAGTCACACTTTCTGTTAGATTCTTTATCGTTTAACTCCACACCTATCGCCAACAAACGAGCGTCTATAAATATATTGACCATGGTGACATGACACATCCTTGTCTAAGGCTCACTTTTATTGGGAAATAATCTTCCTCTCTCCTACTTATTCTAACCTGAGCCTATCCTCGTAAAAACTCTTCACTGCTTTCAGTAACCTACCTCCTATGCCATACATTTGCAAAATCCGCCACATTGCCCCCCTATCCACCCTGTCATACGTCTTTTCCAAATCCACAAAAACCTCTCTACCCTTATCTAAATACTGTTCACCTACATGTTTCACTGTAAACACTTGGTCTACACACCCCCTACCCTTCCTATATACTATATATAATGTCTCGCCTAATAAACCGAGATGGACCAAGCCTAACTGAAAAACCTCATCTAACTTATCTTAACTTTCGCCAAATTCTACCAAATATATGTTATGTCAGTTAAAATTTAATATTACTTACAAATATATATATATATATATATATATATATATATATATATATATATATATATATATATATATATATATATATATATATATATATATATATATATATATGTCGTGCCGAATAGGCAGAACTTGCCATCTTGGCTTAAATAGCAACGCTCATCTTGCCATATAGGACAAGTGAAAATTTGTGTATGCAATAATTTCGCCAAAATCATTCTGAACCTAACGAAAAAAATATATTTGATTGTGTTTGTTTAGTACTAAATTATTGTAAACGTATTTAAAATATATTTAGTTGGGTTGGGCTAAAATAAATTGTCCTTGTTATAATAAGGTTAGGTAAGCTTTCTAAGATTCTTTCGGTGCAAAATTAAAAATTTTTACATTAACACTAATGAAAAAAAAATATATCTTTAAACGTATAAGAGAAAATTTTAGAAAGGACTTAATTTTAAATGAGTTCTTGCTAATTGACCAGTTTTACATATTCGGCACTATATACACACACACATTAATAATATATATATATATATATATTTTTTTTTTTACCAATAGGAATATTTTATTACATAATATGGCACAGAAGATTTAAGAGATACATTGTTGATATAAAGGTGGCATATACGGTACATGTTGTTACGTGTGTATCACCGATTATAAGGCGAAAATCTCATCCAGCTCCTCAGAGCTGGGGCGCGTGCCCAAAATGCAGCATGCATTACCCCTTTGAACAGCCGCACTGAGCCGCTGGAACAGAAAACTAGCTGCCCTGGGATCCCTAGTTACCCTGATGAGTCTTTTTCCCAGCTCCTTAAGGAAATTAGATGCACTCTTTCCCCATGAGCCAAGGGTCTCTGAGCCTATGGGAACAAACATATAATGATGGGCAAGTTCTCCATATTTTCTAGACTTTTGGGACTCCCTAAAGCTGGCAGCTGCCCCTCCTTCCTCCCTGGTGTATTGGAGATAGGTATCAGCCAAGGTAGATGCACATGTATAGTCCCACACCACCTGCTTCCCATCTGTCCAGGCTTGAAGGGTGATACCATCTGGACGCTTCTGGCTGCCATCAGATCTGCATAGTTGGGGTGGCTCCCTTACTGCTGGGCATCCAGCTGTTGTGAGGCTCCTCTTGATAATGTTATTAACCTCCTCATGTCTTGCAATCTTTCCCTCGGATTTACGGCACACAAGACCATGGTACCCGAATCGGTCTGCTGCTTCACTGCCACAAATACACCTGTGTTCGGCGAGAATAGGGGCGGCAAGTCGAAGGGCAACACCGATGCGGATGGTCTGTGGGTCGAGGCGTGTGCCAAGGCTGGAGTTGGGAACAGCCAACAGAAAGTCCCCAGCATGAGGGGCTCTCACTGCCAGCAGGCGGGCTCTATCCTTCCCTGACACACTCTGAAGCATCGTTGAGGCTATATTTTCCACTATTGGACCATCCCAGTGCGATTGTTTGTAGTTGTTGGGGGGAGCAGGTCTGGTTTCAGAGCCCGTTAGATTATCCCAGATCATTGCTCCGTCAAGGAATTTTTGGTCCTGGGCTCCAATCTTGTCCCTAAGATGTTCAGGGAGAATCGCTGCTACAAGCTCTCTGGATGCAATACACGAGGACAGAAAAGCAGGTAACGCACTCTGTGATGACTTGCGGACACCAATGCCTCCTAGTCTGACTGGAAGTGTAGCTTGGTTCCACTGCCCGTCTTCTAGAGTAAGGTTAAGTACTTTCGTAAAAATCTGCCTCAGAATACTGTCATATTCGTGCAGTATAGGGTTATCATATGAAGGTGCACATCTTAGGAAATATGTCAACCTGGGCAGACTCAAGCACTTTGTGAGAAGGTACAAGGCATCGTGGGTGTCCAGATTGCCTATTCGTTGTTCCATTCTCCTTAACTCTTCCAATTTCTTCCTGAGAATTGTGTCAATGGCATTGCTTCCCAGAGGTGCTCCTAGCAAGACACTATTTATATATATATATATATATATATATATATATATATATATATATATATATATATATATATATACATATATATATATATAATATATATATATATATATATATATATATATATATATATATATATATATATATATATATAAATATATGTATATGTACATATATTATATATATATATATGTATATGTATATATATTATATATATATATATATATAATGTATATATATTATATATAATGTATATATAAATATAAATATATATATATATATATGTATATATATATATATATATATATATATATATATAATATAAATATATATATATATATAATATAAATATATATATATATATATAATATAAATATATATATATATATAATATAAATATATATATATATATAATATAAATATATATATATATATAATATAAATATATATATATATATAATATAAATATATATATATATATATATAATATAAATATATATATATATATATATATATAATATAAATATATATATATATATATATATATATATATGTATATATATATATATATATATATATATATATATATATTTATATATATATATATATATATATATTTATATATATATATATATATATATATATATATATGTTTATATATATATATATATATATAATATATATATATATATATATATATATATATATATATATATATATATATATATATAATGTATATATATATGTATATATATATATGGCAGAGAGCATGCATAGTTCCTTTGTATAAAGGCAAAGGGGATAAAAGAGAGTGCAAAAATTATAGGGGGATAAGTCTGTTGAGTATACCTGGTAAAGTGTATGGTAGAGTTATAATTGAAAGAATTAAGAGTAAGACGGAGAATAGGATAGCAGATGAACAAGGAGGCTTTAGGAAAGGTAGGGGGTTTGTGGACCAGGTGTTTACAGTGAAACATATAAGTGAACAGTATTTAGATAAGGCTAAAGAGGTCTTTGTGGCATTTATGGATTTGGAAAAGGCGTATGACAGGGTGGATAGGTGGGCAATGTGGCAGATGTTGCAAGTGTATGGTGTAGGAGGTAGGTTACTGAAAGCAGTGAAGAGTTTTTACGAGGATAGTGAGGCTCAAGTTAGAGTATGTAGGAAAGAGGGAAATTTTTTTCCCAGTAAAAGTAGGCCTTAGACAAGGATGTGTGATGTCACCGTGGTTGTTTAATATATTTATAGATGGGGTTGTAAGAAAAGTAAATGCGAGGGTCTTGGCAAGAGGCGTGGAGTTAAAAGATAAAGAATCACACACAAAGTGGGAATTGTCACAGCTGCTCTTTGCTGATGACACTGTGCTCTTGGGAGATTCTGAAGAGAAGTTGCAGAGATTGGTGGATGAATTTGATAGGGTGTGCAAAAGAAGAAAATTAAAGGTGAATACAGGAAAGAGTAAGGTTATGAGGATAACAAAAAGATTAGGTGATGAAAGATTGGATATCAGATTGGAGGGAGAGAGTATGGAGGAGGTGAACGTATTCAGATATTTGGGAGTGGACGTGTCAGCGGATGGGTCTATGAAAGATGAGGTGAATCATAGAATTGATGAGGGAAAAAGAGTGAGTGGTGCACTTAGGAGTCTGTGGAGACAAAGAACTTTGTCCTTGGAGGCAAAGAGGGGAATGTATGAGTGTAGTTTTACCAACGCTCTTATATGGGTGTGAAGTGTGGGTGATGAATGTTGCAGCGAGGAGAAGGCTGGAGGCAGTGGAGATGTCATGTCTGAGGGCAATGTGTGGTGTGAATATAATGCAGGGAATTCGTAGTTTGGGAGTTAGGAGGAGGTGCGGGATTACCAAAACTGTTGTCCAGAGGGCTGAGGAAGGGTTGTTGAGGTGGTTTGGACATGTAGAGAGAATGGAGCGAAACAGAATGACTTCAAGAGTGTATCAGTCTGTAGTGGAAGGAAGGCGGGGTAGGGGTCGGCCTAGGAAAGGTTGGAGGGAGGGGGTAAAGGAGGTTTTGTGTGCGAGGGGCTTGGACTTCCAGCAGGCATGCGTGAGCGTGTTTGATAGGAGTGAATGGAGACAAATGGTTTTTAATACTTGACGTGCTGTTGGAGTGTGAGCAAAGTAACATTTATGAAGGGATTCAGGGAAACCGGCAGGCCGGACTTGAGTCCTGGAGATGGGAAGTACAGTGCCTGCACTCTGAAGGAGGGGTGTTAATGTTGCAGTTTAAAAAAAACTATAGTGTAAAGCACCCTTCTGGCAAAGACAGTGATGGAGTGAATGATGGTGAAACTTTTTCTTTTTCGGGCCACCCTGCCTTGGTGGGAATCGGCCAGTGTGACAATAAAAAATAAAAAATATATATGTATATATATATATATATATATATATATATATATATATATATATATATATATATATATATATATATATATATATATATATACTTCTTCCTTGCTATAACTTCATTCCAATAGGGTCGGAGACCCTTGGAGCATGGGGCAAGTGTGCTCTAAAGTTCCTCAAAGAGCTGGATGAAAAGCTCATCATAGAGACCAAGGACCACAGGGCGATCAGCTTCCTCTTTCAGAGAGGAAATGCCTGCAGCATTCTGGACACGCGGCCCACCGCAGGGGAACTGGACGAAGTATTCGAGATGTAGCTCTAAGTTACCTATGTTGTTTTACTTTCTGTTGTATTTTTGTGAATGTTTGTCCAATGTATTTTGTCTTTAAATAAAACATACTTAAAATATAGGGGGTGGTAGGAGAAAATTCTCAAACAGCTTTAGGGAGAACCTTGAGTTTTCCCTGAAGCAAGTTTATTCTTTTCTCTGAGGATGAGGGTCCCCAGGACAGTTCTAGAGGTGGTACCTCCCTATATATATATATATATATATATATATATATATATATATATATATATATATATATATATATATATATATATATATATATATATATGTGTGTGTGTGTGTGTGTGTATTTAATTATATATATATATATATATAGGTAGTAGGTTGGTAGACAGCAACCACCCAGGGAAGTACTACCGTCCTGCCAGATGACTGTGAAACAAAAACCTGTAATTGTTTTGCATGATGGTAGGATTGCTGGTTTCTTTTTCTGTCTCATAAACACGCTAAGATAACAGGGATATCTTGCTACTCCTACTAACACTTTGGTCACACTTCACAGACACGCACATGCATATATATATATACATACATCTAGGTTTTTCTCCTTTTTCTAAATAGCTCTTGTTCTTTTTTATTTCTTCTATTGTCCATGGGGAAGTGGAAAAGAATCTTTCCTCCGTAAGCCATGCGTGTCGTATGAGGCGACTAAAATGCCGGGAGCAATGGGCTAGTAACCCCTTCTCCTGTATACAATTACTAAAAAAGAGAAGAAGAAAAACTTTATAAAACTGGGTTGCTTAAATGTGCGTGGATGTAGTGCGGATGACAAGAAACAGATGATTGCTGATGTTATGAATGAAAAGAAGTTGGATGTCCTGGCCCTAAGCGAAACAAAGCTGAAGGGGGTAGGAGAGTTTCAGTGGGGGGAAATAAATGGGATTAAATCTGGAGTATCTGAGAGAGTTAGAGCAAAGGAAGGGGTAGCAGTAATGTTAAATGATCAGTTATGGAAGGAGAAAAGAGAATATGAATGTGTAAATTCAAGAATTATGTGGATTAAAGTAAAGGTTGGATGCGAGAAGTGGGTCATAATAAGCGTGTATGCACCTGGAGAAGAGAGGAATGCAGAGGAGAGAGAGAGATTTTGGGAGATGTTAAGTGAATGTATAGGAGCCTTTGAACCAAGTGAGAGAGTAATTGTGGTAGGGGACTTGAATGCTAAAGTAGGAGAAACTTTTAGAGAGGGTGTGGTAGGTAAGTTTGGGGTGCCAGGTGTAAATGATAATGGGAGCCCTTTGATTGAACTTTGTATAGAAAGGGGTTTAGTTATAGGTAATACATATTTTAAGAAAAAGAGGATAAATAAGTATACACGATATGATGTAGGGCGAAATGACAGTAGTTTGTTGGATTATGTATTGGTAGATAAAAGACTGTTGAGTAGACTTCAGGATGTACATGTTTATAGAGGGGCCACAGATATATCAGATCATTTTCTAGTTGTAGCTACACTGAGAGTAAAAGGTAGATGGGATACAAGGAGAATAGAAGCATCAGGGAAGAGAGAGGTGAAGGTTTATAAACTAAAAGAGGAGGCAGTTAGGGTAAGATATAAACAGCTATTGGAGGATAGATGGGCTAATGAGAGCATAGGCAATGGGGTCGAAGAGGTATGGGGTAGGTTTAAAAATGTAGTGTTAGAGTGTTCAGCAGAAGTTTGTGGTTACAGGAAAGTGGGTGCAGGAGGGAAGAGGAGCGATTGGTGGAATGATGATGTAAAGAGAGTAGTAAGGGAGAAAAAGTTAGCATATGAGAAGTTTTTACAAAGTAGAAGTGATGCAAGGAGGGAAGAGTATATGGAGAAAAGGAGAGAGGTTAAGAGAGTGGTGAAGCAATGTAAAAAGAGAGCAAATGAGAGAGTGGGTGAGATGTTATCAACAAATTTTGTTGAAAATAAGAAAAAGTTTTGGAGTGAGATTAACAAGTTAAGAAAGCCTAGAGAACAAATGGATTTGTCAGTTAAAAATAGGAGAGGAGAGTTATTAAATGGAGAGTTAGAGGTATTGGGAAGATGGAAGGAATATTTTGAGGAATTGTTAAATGTTGATGAAGATAGGGAAGCTGTGATTTCGTGTATAGGGCAAGGAGGAATAACATCTTGTAGGAGTGAGGAAGAGCCAGTTGTGAGTGTGGGGGAAGTTCGTGAGGCAGTAGGTAAAATGAAAGGGGGTAAGGCAGCCGGGATTGATGGGATAAAGATAGAAATGTTAAAAGCAGGTGGGGATATAGTTTTGGAGTGGTTGGTGCAATTGTTTAATAAATGTATGGAAGAGGGTAAGGTACCTAGGGATTGGCAGAGAGCATGCATAGTTCCTTTGTATAAAGGCAAAGGGGATAAAAGAGAGTGCAAAAATTATAGGGGGATAAGTCTGTTGAGTGTACCTGGTAAAGTGTATGGTAGAGTTATAATTGAAAGAATTAAGAGTAAGACGGAGAATAGGATAGCAGATGAACAAGGAGGCTTTAGGAAAGGTAGGGGGTGTGTGGACCAGGTGTTTACAGTGAAACATATAAGTGAACAGTATTTAGATAAGGCTAAAGAAGTCTTTGTGGCATTTATGGATTTGGAAAAGGCGTATGACAGGGTGGATAGGGGGGCAATGTGGCAGATGTTGCAAGTGTATGGTGTAGGAGGTAGGTTACTGAAAGCAGTGAAGAGTTTTTACGAGGATAGTGAGGCTCAAGTTAGAGTATGTAGGAAAGAGGGAAATTTTTTCCCAGTAAAAGTAGGCCTTAGACAAGGATGTGTGATGTCACCGTGGTTGTTTAATATATTTATAGATGGGGTTGTAAGAGAAGTAAATGCGAGGGTCTTGGCAAGAGGCGTGGAGTTAAAAGATAAAGAATCACACACAAAGTGGGAGTTGTCACAGCTGCTCTTTGCTGATGACACTGTGCTCTTGGGAGATTCTGAAGAGAAGTTGCAGAGATTGGTGGATGAATTTGGTAGGGTGTGCAAAAGAAGAAAATTAAAGGTGAATACAGGAAAGAGTAAGGTTATGAGGATAACAAAAAGATTAGGTGATGAAAGATTGAATATCAGATTGGAGGGAGAGAGTATGGAGGAGGTGAACGTATTCAGATATTTGGGAGTGGACGTGTCAGCGGATGGGTCTATGAAAGATGAGGTGAATCATAGAATTGATGAGGGAAAAAGAGTGAGTGGTGCACTTAGGAGTCTGTGGAGACAAAGAACTTTGTCCTTGGAGGCAAAGAGGGGAATGTATGAGAGTATAGTTTTACCAACGCTCTTATATGGGTGTGAAGCGTGGGTGATGAATGTTGCAGCGAGGAGAAGGCTGGAGGCAGTGGAGATGTCATGTCTGAGGGCAATGTGGGGTGTGAATATAATGCAGAGAATTCGTAGTTTGGAAGTTAGGAGGAGGTGCGGGATTACCAAAACTGTTGTCCAGAGGGCTGAGGAAGGGTTGTTGAGGTGGTTCGGACATGTAGAGAGAATGGAGCGAAACAGAATGACTTCAAGAGTGTATCAGTCTGTAGTGGAAGGAAGGCGGGGTAGGGGTCGGCCTAGGAAGGGTTGGAGGGAGGGGGTAAAGGAGGTTTTGTGTGCGAGGGGCTTGGACTTCCAGCAGGCATGCGTGAGCGTGTTTGATAGGAGTGAATGGAGACAAATGGTTTTTAATACTTGACGTGCTGTTGGAGTGTGAGCAAAGTAACATTTATGAAGGGATTCAGGGAAACCGGCAGGCCGGACTTGAGTTCTGGAGATGGGAAGTACAGTGCCTGCACTCTGAAGGAGGGGTGTTAATGTTGCAGTTTAAAAACTGTAGTGTAAAGCACCCTTCTGGCAAGACAGTGATGGAGTGAATGATGGTGAAAGTTTTTCTTTTTCGGGCCACCCTGCCTTGGTGGGAATCGGCCGGTGTGATAATAAAAAAAATAAAAAAATAATTATATATATATATATATATATATATATATATATATCTATATATATATATATATATATATATATATATATATATATATATATATATCACAGTAATGTTCAAACTGATTTTCGCACATAAATTATCGCTCTGCATATTCGGCAGAAAAAAAACCCTTGTTCCTTAGGTGTAACTCACAAGTTTGGTTTATTCAGCACGACCTATATACAGCCAGTGGGACCAAGACATAATACCAGTCAGATTAGGACACTCTGGTCTCCTATAGGCATCACAGATTGCACTCATGTGTAGCATTTGGTGAACTTGTGCCATCTATTTTTCCTGAACACTTTAGGGACAATATTAGGATTTCTGGTCAAAAGTTCAACGACGGAGCCAGGCTCTGGGATAATCTAACAGGCTCTGAAACCAGACCTGCTCATCCTCCAGAAACTCGCCACACTGGGATAGTTCAGTAGTAGAAAATATAGCCTCAATAATGCTTGATTACCGGTGAAGGACAAAGCTCGCCTCCTGGCAGTGAGAGCTCATCATGCGGGGGATTTTCTGTTGTCTGTCCCTAGCTCCTCTTAGTACACGCCTCGACCAGCAGATCATCTGCATTGTGTTGCCACTCAATTTGCAGCCCTATCCTTACCGAACACAAGTGTATCTGCGGCAGTGCATCGGTAGACTGACTCGGGTACCATGGTCCTGTTTACCTTAGATCCGAAAGACTGCAAGGCATGAAGAGATTAATAAAATCATCAAGAGCCTAACAATATCCCGATGCCCAACACTAAGGGAGCCACCTAAGCAATGCATATCCGATGGTAACTAAAAGCATCCAAATGGAATTACCTCACAATCCTGGTCGTGTGGAACTACACATGTGCATCCACACTGACTAATACCAATCTCCAAAGCAACAGGAGGAAGGAGGAGCAAGGTGTGTATAGTACAGCATACTTTATTCCAAAGCTCATACGTTCAAGTCTCCTCCGGCCTGAAATGAATGTTTGTAAGCATTACACTTGTCCTGCAAAGTCTAAACGTTCTAATATATTTCGTTGGTCTGTGCATGTCGGAGATGAGATTAAAAAATTAATCACCTGCCTGGTGCTGGCTGCTTTGGATTCAACGCCTAGCTTGGCTGGGTGCCTAAGTATTAGCTGGTTTGGAAAGGTGTGCGTAGTAGTACGTACTTTGTCCCAAAGCTAATAGGTTAGTCTCTTCTCCGGTCTGAGAAATATCCTTAACTTCAATAAATAAACTGGATATCTTATGAAAACGGTATTCTTCACCAAGTTTTCTCTCTCCCTCACACACACACACACACACACACACACACACACAATTAATATTGCATCTGGGTGTACATAGCATATACAGTTTTGCATTCTGTTACGAGCAAATTTTGGATACCTGCTCAGTGTCTGATATCTTCACTTATAGGATTCTTTGACATATGACATGAATGGTTGTACCATCTATATTCTTCAATACGTTAGTAATTAAGCATATAGTGTTTTAGAAAGTGACCATAAAGCTGAACACATTGGATTTATTTTAATAATCATCTGAGTATATGCCAAACAGCTAGAATTATTGGTAACGAAGCCTAATCCTTACTAAACATTTTTATATTTACATTTCAAGTTGTTCCGCAGGCTTCTAATTGCATTCCTATACTCAACTTCTTTATTCATTTGTCTCCTCCAATGTTTGATACATGCCAAGGTTATATTAATTTTTTCCTTTAAAATACTTTCTTTAAGAATGTAAGAACATAAAGTAGGAACACTGCAGAGGGCCTACTGGCCCATGCGAGGCAGGTCCAAGTCTCCCATCGACTTAATTAAGCCAATGACCCAACCTAGTCAGGTCAGGTCTCATTCACTTAAGAAGGAGCACGACATCAGACCTACTGGCACAAGTTAGTCACGTCCAACTCTCACCCACCCACACCCACTCATGTATTTATCTAACCTATTTTTAAAACTACACAACGTCTTAGCTTCTATAACTGTATTTGGGAGTTTGTTCCACTCATCCACAACTATTACCAAACCAGTGCTTTCCTATATCCTTCCTGAATCTGAATTTTTCCAACTTGAAACAATTGCTGCGAGTCTTGTCTTGGCTAGATATTTTTAGCACGCTATTTACATCCCCTTTATTTATTCCTGTTTTCTATTTATACACCTCAATCATATCCCCCCTAATTCTACGCTTTTCTAGAGAGTGCAGATTCAGGGCCCTCAGTCTTCCCTCACAAGGAAAAATTTCTGATACATGGGATTAACTTTGTCCTCCTCCTTTGTACGTTTTCCAGTGCATTTATATCCATTCTGTAATACGGTGACCAGAACTGAGCAGCATAATCTAAGGGAGGCCTAACCAAGGATATATAGAGTTGAAGAACAACCTGAGGACTTCTATTATTTATACTTCTAGATATGAAGCCACGAATTCTGTTAGCTTTATTGCGAACACTAATGCACTGTTGTCTTGGTTTTAGATTACTGCTAACCAGAACTCCTAAATCCTTTTCACAATCACTAATATTAAGATCTACATTATTTAGTTTATATGCTGTATGGTTATTTTCCTGTCCAACATTTAGAACTCTGCATTTGTCTACATTAAACTTCATCTGCCACTTCTCCGACCATTGCATCAGTCTATTCAAATCATCCTGGAGTGCTCTAGTGTCCTCATTAGAATGAATTGGACGGCCTATTTTTGGTGTCATCAGCAAATTTGCTTATGTCGCTATTTATTCCCTCATCTATGTCGTTTATGTAAATTGTGAACAACGGGCCCAACACTAGCCCCTGAGGAACACCGCTTGTGACGTGCCCCCATTCTGATTTCTCCCCATTTATGCAAACACTCTGCTGCCTATTTGTCAGCCATGCCTCTACCCAGGAAAAAAATTCTCCTATTCCGTGTGCCTTAAGTTTTCTCAATAGCCTCTGATGTGGAACTCTATCGAAAGCCTTACTGAGGTCCATATACACAATATCATATTCAATACCATGATCTACCTCCTCAAATACCTTAGTGAAAAAAGTTAGTAAATTCGTAAGACAGGAACACCCTTTTGGCTAATTTTCCATCTTTATCATGTTGCAGTTACTCATTTTGAGATGGAATTTAGTATCATTTTTCGTGGTTTTTGAGGATTGAGGAACTGTTGAACCAATGTTGAGCTAGAGAGAGAGAGGGAGAGATGAACATTAAAATGGTATAAAATACCGACAGATTGTTAGGTAAGACACATATGCAACAGTTAGGTATCTTTATTTCGAAACGTTTCGCCTACACAGTAGGCTTCTTCAGTCGAGTACAGAAAAGTTGATAGAAGCAGAAGATACTTGAAGACGATGTAATCAGTCCATCACCCTTAAAGTTTTGAGGTGGTCAGGGAGAGATAAAGAGAGAGAGATATATAAAGAGAGAGAGAGAGAGAGAGATAAGGAGAAAGAGAGGGGGAGGAAAGGTCGAAGAAGTACAGTTTATATTTAACAATGTTATAGGGCTGAAGTGTGCAGTAGAGTTCTTTCGGGTGAAAAGAGGAACGACGAATGGAATGAAACCAAAAATGGCTGCAAGACACAAAAGAAATTTGCACAGGCGTAACATTTAATAAACGTCATGTTTCGTTACGAGTGGCTTCTTCAGTCCTAATAAAAAGCCACTCGTGGCCAAACTTTTCTTTTAATAAATTTCATAACTGTATGACTGTGTCTTCATGCACACCTCACCGGTGTCACAATACTCTGCACAACCAGTTGGAAAGGAAAACCACCCATGTGCAAGGTTTTTAAAAGGTAAAATTTACATGAAACAAAATATATGGAGAAAAATATTTGTTCGCGAGTACAAAAGAACACATGAGAGAATAGTTAAATCTTTATCAGCAAATTTTGCTTAGAATATGAAAAAGTTTTGGAGAAGGGGAAAAATAATTTTGAAATCCTGGGAAAAAATGAACTTTACTGCTAAGAAGGGAGATGAGATATTTGATAGTAAAGAGGAGCTATTGCAAAGACGAAGAGAACGTTTTGAGATGTTAAATTTAGATAATGAAATGGAGGCGGTGATATCATGCCAAGGGCAGTGAGGAATCGTATCTGTTAGTATTTAATTAAAGAAGAGCCAGAGAACAATGTCGAGAAAGTTGGAGACGCAGTGAGTAGGATGAAATGGGGTAAAGCTGCTGGAAGGGATAAGAATAAGATCGAGAAACAGAAAGCAAGTGTGAATAGTTTTAGCATAACTGCGATATTTTGTTATATATATATATATATATATATATATATATATATATATATATATATATATATATATATATATATATATATATATATATATATATATATATATAAAGAAGGGAAGGTACCTAGGATTGCCAGAAAGCCCCCTTTTTTTTGTAATGGATAAGAGGACAAGAGATTTATTGGATAACATATGTGGTAGTGCTATTATCAACAGAGAAGGGGAAAGACATGAGGTACTTATGAAAGGATCTTGCAAAGGATGATGTGTGGATCAACAATTTATATTAAGTATATAACTGAAGAATACTTAAATAAGGTTAAGGAGCTTTTTGTGTCATTAAAGGATTTAGAAAGGATATATGATAGAGCTGCAACGCAAAAGGTGTGGCAAACGTGTGGAATATATCGTAGTACATTAAAATCCGTCAATAGTTTTTATGAGGAGAGCGAGACTCAAACTAGGGTATGAAAAGAAGACCTTATGTGTATGTGATGTCACTGTGGTTATTTAATGTATTTATAAATAACCGTCTACAAGCAGCAAGTGCTTAAGTGTCGGAGAAAAGTGTAGAACTGAAAGTTATTGGAACTGATACGTATTACGAATAGTCACAGCTGTTCTTTGCTAATGAAACATTGCTTTTGGCAAATTCGAAAGTGAAGTTGCAAATGTTGGTAGAGGAGTTTTGGGAGGGCGTGTAAAGGATGGAGGTTAAAAGTGCACAGAGAAAAGCGCAATGTGATAAAAATGAGAAAAAGGTCTTAGGAATGAGAGTGTGTCAGATTGCAGAGGGAAAGTAAGGATGAAGTGAATATATTTAGGTATTTGGGAGTGAACATGGTGGCAGTTGCGTGTATGAAACACGAACTGAATTAGCACAGACAAGGGGGAAAAAAGATGCGCAGAGTGCCAAGGCGTCTAAAAAAAAAAAAAAAAGTATACCATTGGATCTCAAAAAAATAAAAGAATATACCAGAGTAAACAGGCGCCAACACTTTTGTTTTGAAGAGGAGGCTGGAGGCAGAGATGTTATGTATGTGTTGTTATTATGCAGAGAGTACAGAGTGTAGCGATTTGAAGATAATGAGGTGGAATGAAATGAATAATTCAGAGAGCGGAGGGGTTGTAAAGATGGTTCGGTAATTTTGAAAAGAAGGAGCAGAATTGATTGACCAAGAGTGTGTAAAACCCTGGGATGGATGGATGGATGGAAGGAGGGAGGGGTCGGGGGACGTCCCAGGGAGTCCCCTGTTTTTATAAATATCCAGCAGACTTGCCTGAGTATAATAGATTGAGTGGATGCTTGAGTTTTCAAAACTTGAAGTGTTGTTTGAGTGTGAGCAAAGGTAATATTTATGAAGATATAGCGGGTAACCAGTTACCCAAACTTAGAGTTCTAGTTGAGTATTCTGAAGGCTGAGTGGAAATGTTGAGGTTACGAGTGTCATCTGAACTGTTATGTCCGCACACTTTAGGCACAACTACTATTGAATGAGTGATGGTAAATGTGTTTTCTTCTTTGGGTCCGCCTAAGTAGGTGAGAAATTGCCCATGTGACCAGAAAAACTATCTTCGTTCATTTGCCTTTTTCCAGGATTTCAACCAGACGCCTTCATGCTGGTCGCGGGCTCTTGATCCAGAAATTCTAAGCCACACTCCCCTTTCCCAGTTCAAACCTGACTACCTTCTAATCCCTAAACAGTGTATAACCTATATGGGGTTATCGCTTCCCTATGAATATATTAATGAAATTCGTGTCTAGTGTACCAATAGACTCCATTGTGTTACGAGTTCAAGATTTGCATCACTCAAAAAATCCTTGAAAAAATACCACTGAGCCGAAGCACACTCATTCTTGGAAGAGTTTGGAGTCTCTGAATGAAATAAATTACACCTCCCACGACAATGGCACTTTGTACAAATTCTGAGCAGTAAACCTCTCCTGATGTGTGTACACTTAGAGAAGCAGTGTGCGTACACTTAGGATGCATGTCTCAGTATGTACACACACTTTGAATTTAATCCTTACGTTAAGGATTGAAGTATCGTTCACTGGTGGTGTACAGGTGACATGTAGCCTCTATGACCCTAATATAGTCGATAGGCTTTAAACTCATTGGATGTCATCACCAGAACACCCTCAAAACAATAATGAATTATACACATGTGCAACATCTGGGTATATTTATCCTGTAGACGTTTCGCCAACCCGAGGCTTTATCAGTACAATACAAAAGACTGAAGAGGTAGAAGCATAAGGTTATGAGTCCCTCAGCCTAGGAGCAGGTGTCCAGTACCGTACTGAATGAACACCTACTCCTAGGCTGAGGGACTGATTACCTCATATTCTACCTCTTCAGTCTTCCGTATTGTACCGATAAAGCCACTGGTTACCATAAGTCTACAAAATAAAGATACCCAAATGTAGCATATGAATCCAATTCAATACATTTTCGGTATTATATACCATGATATACAACCACAAGACAACACAGGTGAACAACAACAGCAGCAGCAGCAGCAGCAGCAACAGCAGCAGCAGCAGCAGCAGCTTATTGTGGAAAAGTTGTACTCTACAAGTAGTTCAGCACTTGCGTACATTTTTCATTACTCTCAGCAATTCACTTTCGTATACAGTGAAGAACACACCGGAAATGTGCCCACTACGAACTTTTCAAAAACGCATTTTATATATATATATATATATATATATATATATATATATATATATATATATATATATTTATATATATATAATATATATATATATGTCGTGCCGAATATGTAAAACTGGTCAATTAGCAAGAACTCATTTAAAATTAAGTCCTTTCTAAAATTTTCTTTTATACGTTTAAAGATATATTTTTTTCATTAATGTTGATGTAAAAATTTATAATTTTGCACCAAAAGGAACTTAGAAAACTTACCTAACCTTATTATAACAAGAACAATTTATTTTAGCCTAACACAACTAAATATATTTTAGATTTGTTTACAGTAATTTAATACTAAACAAACACAGTTAAATACATTTTTTTCGTTAGGTTCAGAATGATTTTGGCGAAATTATTACATACACAAATTTTCACTTGTCCTATATGGCAAGATGAGCGTTGCTTTTTAAGCCAAGATCGCAAGTTCTGCCTATTCGGCACGACATATATATATATATATATATATATATATATATATATATATATATATATAGATAGATAGATAGATAGATAGATAGATAGGGAAGTACCACTTCTATGGCTGGACCGGGGACCCTCATCCTCAGGGAAGACAATAAACGTACCTCAGGGGAAAACTCAAGGTTCTACCCGAAGCTGTTTGAATATTTTCTTCTCCGGTTGCAGGCAGTGGAGATGTCCTGTCTAAGGGCAATGTGTGGTGTAAATATTATGCAGAGAATTCGGGGTGTGGATATTAGGAGAAGGTGTGGAATTACTAAAAGTATTAGTTTGAGGGCTGAAGAGGGGTTGTTGAGGTGGTTTGGTCATTTAGAGAGAATGAGTCAAAGTAGAATGACTTAGAGAGCGTATAAATCTGTAGGGAAAGGAAGGCGGGGTAGGGGTCGTCCTCGAAAAGGTTGAAGGGTGTGGATAAAGGAGGTTTTGTGGGCGAGGAGCTTGGACTTCCAGCTAGCATGCATGAGCGCTAGATGGGAATGAATGGAGACGAATGGTTTTTGGGACCTGACGAGCTGTTGGAGTGTGAGCAGGGTAATATTTTGTGAAGGGATTCAGGGAAACCGGTTAGCCGGACCTGAGTCCTGGAAATAGGGATCATTTTTTGCATGCAATATTTTCGCAAAAATGATTCTGAACCTAACGAAAAATATATATTTCATTGTGTTTATTATTAAATTATTGTTTTCTAATTTTTCTAAGATTCATTTGGTACAAAATTATTAATTTTTACATTAACATAAATGAAAAAAAAAAATATGTCCTTAAACGTATAAGAGAAAATTTTAGAAAGGCGTTAATTTTAAATGAGTTCTTGCTAATTGACCAGTTTTACCTATAGGTAAAACATACACAACACTGGTTGTGTACAACACCAGTAAGCACATATACAACATTGGTTGTGTACGACACCTCTATCAACATATACAACACTGGTTGTGTGCAACACCAATAACAACAAACACAACAATGGTTGTGTACGACACCAGTAACAACATACACAACACTGGTTATGTATGACACCAGTAACAACATACACAACACTGATTATGTACGACACCAGTAACAACATACACAACACTGGTTATGTATGACACCAGTAACAACATACACAACACTGATTATGTACGACACCAGTAACAACATACACAACACTGATTATGTACGACACCAGTAACAACATACACAACACTGCTTGTGTACGACGCCAGTAACAACATACACAACACTGCTTGTGTACGAAACCAGTAACAACATACACAACACTGCTTGTGTACGAAACCATTAACAACATACACAACACTGGTTATGTACGACACCAGTAACAACATACACAACACTGGTTATGTACGACGCCAGTAACAACATACACAACACTGGTTATGTACGACACCAGTAACAACATACACAACACTGCTTGTGTACGAAACCAGTAACAACATACACAACACTGCTTGTGTACGAAACCATTAACAACATACACAACACTGGTTATGTACAACACCAATAACAAGATACACAACACTGCTTGTGTACGACATAGTAAACAGTAGAAATCATTTCCACTTAATTATCTCATCCAATAATTTAATTCCAAATTTATCTGCATTTTTCACCACTCTCTTGGGAATGATTTGATCCCAGGGAAGAGTTCTTGATCAACAGAACCGTAACTTCTCTTCTCTGTCTCTGAAAAATCTATTTATTTCCCACTTGCACAGGCACTTCTTTGTCAAGGTAACATGTGTATCCTGGGTTACATATTTTTTTTTAATTTTTGTATTGAAACGGAATTTCGACAGAAGTCAGTGTCATTTTTTTTTCACCTTTTTCGGATCGCATAGAGACCGAAACAAATTTAATTAAAATTAAAATATTTTCTTGTAATGATCAATGGCTAGAAAATGAGAAAAATCGAAAATAGATTAAAACAAATAATAAATACCGGATGATAATTTCTAAGTTGTGCCTTTTGAAAGGCTTTGAATAGCCGCAGTAGTGCAAAAATTAATATAAAAATAAAGAGTATTGCAGAGGTCACAATGGATCTTTATGAGACCCCAGTGAGCGTAGTTGTAGCACAAAAAAAAATATATTACAGACAGTGGTGATAAGACGATAATGATTCTCTGTTCTTACAGTCAGGGTAATAAGACAATAGTAATTCATTATTCTTACAGCCCAGATAATAAAACAATAGTGATTCATTATTCTATCAACAATACAACGAAGACATAATTAACAACTATGTTGAAAAACACTAATACTAATTATTGCTGTTATTATTATTATTTGTTGCTATTATTTTAATTTGTTGTTAATTATTTAGGTAATGACAATATGCAGACAATTTGCTGGGAAAAATCAAATATAGAGGAATCTTTTAGTTGTACAGTATTTCTCTCAGTACTGGTCTTTTTTCACGTAGTTGCTAAATGTGAAAATAACAGACTCCTTTGTATTTACGTTTTTTTAACCATTGTTATTATTGTTGTTATTATGGGTATTATTATTAGGAGGGTTTAAACCGTAGAGGATATTCAACACTTGAAGAATTGGAGGTAATCAAGTTCGATCACCTCCAGTTATAGGAGGGGGAGGATATCTGCAGTTATGTGGATCAAGAGCTCTTCCCAGGCATCACAGGATGGGGTAAAAATGTGGAAAACTAACAACACATGTGATGGAAATATAAGATGTAGAGAGACAAGAAGGTATGAGCAGGAGAGGTTATAAAATGTAGGGTAAAGCAGGGAAGGTAATAAGACATAGGATAAAGCAGGGAAGATAATAAGATATAGGATAAAGCAGGGAAGATAAGACACAGGGTAAACCAGGGAAGGTAATAAGACGTATGATAAAGCAGGGATGATAATGAGACACAGGGTAAAGCAGGGAAGATAATAAGTCATAGGATAAAGAAGGGAAGATAATAAGACGTATGATAAAGCAGGGATGATAATGAGACACAGGGTAAAGCAGGGAAGATAATAAGTCATAGGATAAAGAAGGGAAGATAATAAGACGTATGATAAAGCAGGGAAGATAATAAGACGTATGATAAAGCAGGGAAGATAATAAGACGTATGATAAAGCAGGGAAGATAATAAGACGTATGATAAAGTAGGGAGGGTAATAACATATACAGAAGCAGTTACTGTATATGGACAATGAAATACTTGGAACGAGGCTCTTGATCCAAGGAATTAGAGCTAGCTGTAATCAAGCATGATTGGCTAACCCACACATTTCCATTTTCTAAACTCAATATAACTCATACACGTTTAGCACTTCCCTTTAATTATGATATAAAAAAAATAAAAACTATAATCAATAACACAAGTCATGGAACGTCAGACGAACAAGATAAACGATATGAAAAAAAATATCATAACACGCTATAATTACTCGAGAAAATAATATAAAGATGCTTAAGAGAGGAACTTGGATCATGGCGTACACACACTCCCAAACACAGTATATTGCCTTACAACACACACCCATTCGTTGGCACTGCACGAATCCGCACACAGACAGACAGATCCGCCAAAAACTGATCATGGGTGACTCTGTCTCTCATATACATGGAAATGAATAGAATAATATGGGAGAGAATACGAGGGCGCTACGTGGCAGGACAAGTTGTGTAAAGTTTGACAAGTGATGCCGCGGTGCCCAGAATACGGAATACACGTCGCGTCCTCCTAGCCCGCTCTATATATATTCTGACGGTCTAGCATATATGATCTGATGGCGCGGTATATATGATCTGACGGCCGGAGGAAGGAGGGAGATGGAGGGGAGGAGTATATATGTATGTGTGTGTGTGTCACTCCTGCTCTCTCGTACGTCTGTGCTGGGGGAGAAAGAGAGCGATGGAGGGAGAGAGAAGGGCGTCTGGACCTGCTTCTGAATTGGTAAGGGAAATGCTGCTGCATGTCCCGACATGTTGCAACACGCCTTCCGCTCTTTAGTTATAATATATATATATATATATATATATATATATATATATATATATATATATATATATATATATATATATATATATATATAGTGTGTGTGTGTGTGTGTGTATAAAAAATAATTAAGATTAAAATAGAGAGAGAGAGAGAGAGAGACTGGCTTTAAAAATTCGTCTCTGAATAAGGGGCTTCCTCAGCAGAAAGTATAAATCAAAGACTGATAATAATGTAAAGGGTAGCAGGTCTGATGACAAAATTCAGTATTTAATAAGCAGAGAGGATCACTGCAGCATGCCTACTGGCCCATTTTACAACTCATAGGCTGTCTAGTCAACAAATCTAACCTATTTCTCCATCACATAATAAATGGTACATTGTCTCTACGTCCACAGCAGGACTCGAACCTGCAAACTCTGTTTCAGAGTAACCAATACTTTACCACGGAGCCAGACCCCAGATAAGTATGGGATCCTAGTCGGAACTAGATGATTTTTCGCAATACCCCTGGGCACCAAGCTCGTTTTGAAAGTTCTCCGTGGTAAAGTACTGGGTACTCTGATACAGAGTTTGCAGGTTCGAGTCCTGCTGTGAACGTAGAGACAATGTTTGCAAATAATTTCGCCTATTTGCGAATTAAGCATAATAAATGGTATAAAATATCTACACGTTGATAACATGTGCAACACTGGGTACATTTATTACCGAAACGTTTCTCCTGCGTAGAAGGCTTTATCAGTCGACCTATATCATTATTGTCCTTGAGATTTAGTCGAATTCTAATCTCTTGATGGCATAATCGTATTTGCACTATCAATGTTCTATCGTAGATAGACCTTATATTTCAGTGTAAGGTAGAACTTAGTATTTTTCCAGAATCTTGTGAAAAGGGAGTCCAAACGTCAAAAAAAAAGTGATGACACACGCGACAAATTTTCAGAAACATAAGAAAGGAGGAACACTGCAGCAGGCCTGTTGGCCCATACTAAGCAGGTTCTTTACAATACACAAATAACCCGCACATAGAAGAGAGGAGCTTACGATCAGACGACGTTTCGGTTCGAAACGTCGTCGTACTCCCGAATTTTTTGCCCCTCTGGTCACATCATAAAAATGTGTGTGCCTTAAAGCGCGTTCGAGTCCGTCGCGTCTTGTCTACAGACTGCTGTCTCAGTATTACCAGTGAGCATGTTAATTAGAACTTTAAGAGTGTGTTTGCATACAGCTTCTTATTCGCATGTCAAGTAGAAGTAATGATGCAGATTGATTAATTTGTCCGAAAGGTTTCATTGTGCTGTTCTTCTGGCTACGTTGAAATAATGTCATCCACATTTCTCAGACAAACTTTATCAGAGTGATCAAGAACCGATCGGAAAAAATATATTTCATTGTGTTTATTATATTATTGTAAACTTATCTAAAATATATTTAGTTGGATTAGGCTAAATTAAATTGCGCTTGTTATAATAAGCTTAATTAAGTTTTCTAAGGTTCTTTTGGTACAATATTATTAATTTTTATATTAACATGTATGAAAAAAACATATCCTTAAACGTATGATAAATTTTTTTAGAAGGCACTTAATTTTAAATGAGTTCTTGCTGACCAATTTTACCTATTCGGCACGACAAATTATATTATATATATATATATATATATATATAGTAACCCCTTCTCCTGTAGACATTTACTAAAAAAGAGAAGAAGAAAAACTTTATAAAACTGGGATGCTTGAATGTGAGTGGATGTAGTGCAGATGACAAGAAACAGATGATTGCTGATGTTATGAATGAAAAGAAGTTGGATGTCCTGGCCCTAAGCGAAACAAAGCTGAAGGGGGTAGGGGAGTTTCGGTGGGGGGAAATAAATGGGATTAAATCTGGAGTATCTGAGAGAGTTAGAGCAAAGGAAGGGGTAGCAGTAATGTTGAATGATCAGTTATGGAAGGAGAAAAGAGAATATGAATGTGTAAATGCAAGAATTATGTGGATTAAAGTAAAGGTTGGATGCGAGAAGTGGGTCATAATAAGCGTGTATGCACCTGGAGAAGAGAGGAATGCAGAGGAGAGAGAGAGAGATTTTGGGAGATGTTAAGTGAATGTATAGGAGCCTTTGAACCAAGTGAGAGAGTAATTGTGGTAGGTGACCTGAATGCTAAAGTAGGAGAAACTTTTAGAGAGGGTGTGGTAGGTAAGTTTGGGGTGCCAGGTGTAAATGATAATGGAAGCCCTTTGGTTGAACTTTGTATAGAAAGGGGTTTAGTTATAGGTAATACATATTTTAAGAAAAAGAGGATAAATAAGTATACAAGATATGATGTAGGGCGAAATGACAGTAGTTTGTTGGATTATGTATTGGTAGATAAAAGACTGTTGAGTAGACTTCAGGATGTACATGTTTATAGAGGGGCCACAGATATATCAGATCACTTTCTAGTTGTAGCTACACTGAGAGTAAAAGGTAGATGGGATACAAGGAGAATAGAAGCATCAGGGAAGAGAGAGGTGAAGGTTTATAAACTAAAAGAGGAGGCAGTTAGGAAAAGATATAAACAGCTATTGGAGGATAGATGGGCTAATGAGAGCATAGGCAATGGGGTCGAAGAGGTATGGGGTAGGTTTAAAAATGTAGTGTTAGAGTGTTCAGCAGAAGTTTGTGGTTACAGGAAAGTGGGTGCGGGAGGGAAGAGGAGCGATTGGTGGAATGATGATGTAAAGAGAGTAGTAAGGGAGAAAAAGTTAGCATATGAGAAGTTTTTACAAAGTAGAAGTGATGCAAGGAGGAAAGAGTATATGGAGAAAAAGAGAGAGGTTAAGAGAGTGGTGAAGCAATGTAAAAAGAGAGCAAATGAGAGAGTGGATGAGATGTTATCAACAAATTTTGTTGAAAATAAGAAAAAGTTTTGGAGTGAGATTAACAAGTTAAGGAAGCCTAGAGAACAAATGGATTTGTCAGTTAAAAATAGGAGAGGAGAGTTATTAAATGGAGAGTTAGAGGTATTGGGAAGATGGAGGGAATATTTTGAGGAATTGTTAAATGTTGATGAAGATAGGGAAGCTGTGATTTCGTGTATAGGGCAAGGAGGAATAACATCTTGTAGGAGTGAGGAAGAGCCAGTTGTGAGTGTGGGGGAAGTTCGTGAGGCAGTAGGTAAAATGAAAGGGGGTAAGGCAGCCGGGATTGATGGGATAAAGATAGAAATGTTAAAAGCAGGTGGGGATATAGTTTTGGAGTGGTTGGTGCAATTATTTAATAAATGTATGGAAGAGGGTAAGGTACCTAGGGATTGGCAGAGAGCATGCATAGTTCCTTTGTATAAAGGCAAAGGGGACAAAAGAGTGCAAAAATTATAGGGAGATAAGTCTGTTGAGTATACCTGGTAAAGTGTATGGTAGAGTTATTATTGAAAGAATTAAAAGTAAGACTGAGAATAGGATAGCAGATGAACAAGGAGGCTTTAGGAAAGGTAGGGGGTGTGTGGACCAGGTGTTTACAGTGAAACACCTAAGTGAACAGTATTTAGAAAAGGCTAAAGAGGTCTTTGTGACATTTATGGATTTGGAAAAGGCGTATGAGAGGGTGGATAGGGGGGCAATGTGGCAGATGTTGCAGGTGTATGGTGTAGGAGGTAGGTTACTGAAAGCAGTGAAGAGTTTTTACGAGGATAGTGAGGCTCAAATTAGAGTACATAGGAAAGAGGGAAATTATTTCCCAGTAAAAGTAGGCCTTAGACAGGATGTGTGATGTCACCGTGGTTGTTTAATATATTTATAGATGGGGTTGTAAAAGAAGTAAATGCGAGGGTCTTGACAAGAGGCGTGGAGTTAAAAGATAAGGAATCACACATAAAGTGGGAGTTGTCACAGTTGCTCTTTGCTGATGACACAGTGCTCTTGGGAGATTCTGAAGAGAAGTTGCAGAGATTGGTGGATGAATTTGGTAGGGTGTGCAAAAGAAGAAAATTAAAAGTGAATACAGGAAAGAGTAAGGTTATGAGGATAACAAAAATATTAGGTGATGAAAGATTGGATATCAGATTGGAGGGAGAGAGTATGGAGGAGGTGAATGTATTCAGATATTTGGGAGTGGACGTGTCAGCGGATGGGTCTATGAAAGATGAAGTGAATCATAGAATTGATGAGGGGAAAAGGGTGAGTGGTGCACTTAGGAGTCTGTGGAGACAAAGAACTTTGTCCTTGGAGGCAAAGAGGGGAATGTATGAGAGTATAGTTTTACCAACGCTCTTATATGGGTGTGAAGCATGGGTGATGAATGTTGCAGCGAGGAGAAGGCTGGAGGCAGTGGAGATGTCATGTCTGAGGGCAATGTGTGGTGTGAATATAATGCAGAGAATTCGTAGTTTGGAAGTTAGGAGGAGGTGTGGGATTACCAAAACTGTTGTTCACAGGGCTGAGGAAGGGTTGTTGAGGTGGTTCGGACATGTAGAGAGAATGGAGCGAAACAGAATGACTACAAGAGTGTATCAGTCTGTAGTGGAAGGAAGGCGGGGTAGGGGTCGGCCTAGGAAAGGTTGGAGGGAGGGGCTAAAGGAGGTTTTGTGTGCGAGGGGCTTGGACTTCCAGCAGGCGTGCGTGAGCGTGTTTGATAGGAGTGAATGGAGACGAATGGTTTTTAATACTTGACGTACTGTTGGAGTGTGAGCAAAGTAACATTTATGAAGGGGTTCAGGGAAACCGGCAGGCCGGACTTGAGTCCTGGAGATGGGAAGTACAGTGCCTGCACTCTGAAGGAGGGGTGTTAATGTTGCAGTTTAAAAACTGTAGTGTAAAGCACCCTTCTGGCAAGACAGTGATGGAGTGAATGATGGTGAAAGTTTCTTTTTCGGGCCACCCTGCCTTGGTGGGAATCGGCCAGTGTGATACGTATATATATATATATATATATATATATATATATATATATATATATATATATATATATATATATATATATTCAACGAACCGATCGTATACCACCGAGGCAGGGTGACCAAAATGAAAAAGAAAGTTTTTCTTTTTAAATTTAGTAATTCATACAGGAGAAGGGGATACTACCGCCCCTTGCTCCCGACGGAGGAAGAATTCTTTTCCACTTTCCCAAGGAGATAAGAGGAAATAAAGAAGATCAAGAACTATTAAGAAAATAGAAGAAAACCCACATGAGTGTGTAAATATATATGCGTGTAAATGCACATGTAGTGTGACATAAGTATAAATAGAAGTATCAAGATATATCTGGTATCCTGCTTGTTTATGGGACAGAAAATAGACACCAACAATCCTACTATCATGTAAAACTGTTACAGGTTTCAGTTTCGGAATCACTTGGCAGGACAGTAGTGCCTCCCTGGGCGGTTGCTGTCTACCATCCTACTACCCAGGTATGTATGTGTGTGTGTGTGTGTGTATTCACACACACACACACACACACACACACCAGGCACATCTCCTGAAGCGCACATCAACCAAATAGCTGCTGCAGCATATGGGCGCCTAGCAAACCTCAGAACAGCATTCCGACATCTTAATAAGGAATTGTTCAGGATCCTGTACACCGTGTACGTTAGGCCCATATTGGAGTATGCGGCACCAGTTTGGAACCCACACCTAGCCAAGCACGTAAAGAAACTAGAGAAAGTGCAAAGGTTTGCAACAAGACTAGTTCCAGAGCTAAGAGGTATGTCCTACGAGGAGAGGTTAGGGAAATCAACCTGACGACACTGGAGGACAGGAGAGATAGGGGGGACATGATAACGACATACAAAATACTAAGAGGAATTGACAAGGTGGACAAAGACAGGATGTTCCAGAGATTGGACACAGTAACAAGGGGACACAGTTGGAAGTTGAAGACACAGATGAATCACAGGGATGTTAGGAAGTATTTCTTCAGCCACAGAGTAGTCAGTAAGTGGAATAGTTTGGGAAGCGATGTAGTGGAGGCAGGATCCATACATAGCTTTAAGCAGAGGTATGATAAAGCTCACGGTTCAGGGAGAGTGACCTAGTAGCGATCAGTGAAGAGGCGGGGCCAGGAGCTCGGACTCGACCCCCGCAACCTCAACTAGGTGAGTACAACTAGGTGATTACACGTGGATACGGACACGCACGCACGGCTTTATTCTTCAAGCGCGTGCCTGAAGAATAAAGCCTTGTCTTGCTGCTCCACCTGTGCATGGCGTCAGGTGACCTGTGTCGTAATTATTCACCCATTATGCATGACACCCGATTGTTCTTGACATTATGTTCAGCGTTGATACAGAATTATTTTGTGTGATGCGGGACTGTTATGGCATGCCGGTGACTGATACATGCTAACGGCTGATATATGCTAGCAGGTGATACATGCTAGTGATACCTGCCAGTGGGTGATGCGAGCTAGTGATACATACCAATGCGTGATCATGCCTGTGGGTAATACATGTTAGTTGGTGATGCATGTCAGTGCGTGATGCACATCAGTAAGTTATATATGCAGGTGGGTGTTACATGCTAGTGAATGATACATCCCTGTGGTGAATACCTGCCAGTTTGGGATGCCTGTTAGTGGGGGATATAATGTACAGCAGCAGAAGATACATGCAAGTGGATACATGCCAGTAGTGGATACTTACCAGCAATGGATATCCTAGTTGTTGATACATACCATTTGTGGATACATGACAGTGGTGGATAAATGACAGCGGTGGATACATGACAGCGGTGGATACATGACAGTGGTGATTACGTAGTCTTATAAATATCAAACATCTTAGCTTTTAATTTTTAATGGGTTTATGTAGTTTCATAAATATTAGTTTTAAAATGTAAATGTTAACGAAGACTTATTCTCCTGAGACCTGATAAACATCTTCATAGCCCAGACTAGCTCCCACATACTAGCTAGCTCACAGTTACTGGCTAGCTCACAGATACTAGCTTCCTTACAGGTACTAGCTAATTCACAGATACTAGCTAGCTCACAGATACTAGTTAGCTCAGTTACTAGCTAGCTCACAGATACTAGCTTCCTTACAGGTACTAGCTAATTCACAGATACTAGCTAGCTCACAGATACTAGTTAGCTCAGTTATTAGCTAGCTCACAGATACTAGCTTCCTTACAGGTACTAGCTAGTTCACAGATACTAGCTAGCTCACAGATACTAGTTAGCTCAGTTACTAGCTAGCTCACAGATACTGGCTAGTTCACAGATACTGGCTAGCTCACAAATACTAGCTTCCTTACAGGTACTAGCTTGCTCACAGATACAAGCTTCCTTACAGGTACTAGCTAGTTCACAGATACTAGCTAGCTCACAGTTACTAGCTAGCTCACAGATACTAGTTAGCTCAGTTACTAGCTAGCTCACAGATACTGGCTAGCTCACAGATACTAGCTTCCTTACAGGTACTAGCTAGCTCAGATACTAGCTTGCTCACAGATACTAGAGAGCTCACAGATACTATCTAGCTCACAGATAATAGCTTCCTTACAGGTACTACCTAGCTCACAGATACTAGCTAGCTCACAGTTACTAGCTAGCTCACAGATACTAGCTTCCTTACAGGTACTAGCTAGCTCCCATATACTAGCTAGCTCACAGATAATAGCTTCCTCACAGATAATAGCGAGCTCACAGATACTAGCGAGCTTACTGATACTAGCTTCCTTACAGGTACTAGCTTACTTAGAGTACTCGCATATTCTAGCTTGCTTTCAGATACTAGATTGCAGATACTATCTTGCTCTCAGATACTCGAACTAGATTGCAGATACTGTCTTGCTCATATACCAGTTAACTACGATACTAGCTTACTCACAGATACTAATTTATTCACAGATAATAGCATACAGATACTATCTTAATCACAGATAATAGCTTGCTCACCGATACTGGTTTGCTCACAGATACTGAATTGCTCTCATACTAGCTTGCAGATACTAGCTTCCTCAGAGGTACTACTTATTCACGTATATTAGCTATGTACTTTATTACTAACATATTTACTTTATCACAGATACTAGCTTGCTCACAGATACTGGCTGTTCAGTGATCCTTGTTTGGCACCAACAATCATTCTACGGTCTAAATAACTTAGATCACATTTCTTCTCTATTCTGAATGTTATGTGGTGCTGCCATGTGATTGGCCAATTACATATTTGTATTAACAAGCCGGTGTACAGATGTACCTAAATATATATATAATATATATATATATATATATATATATATATATATATATATATATATATATATATATATATATGTCTTGCCGAATAGGCAGAACTTGCTATCTTGGCTTAAATAGCAACGCTCATCTTGCCATATAGGACAAGGGAAAATTTGTGTATGCAATAATTTCGCCAAAATCATTCTGAACCTAACGAAAAAATATATTTCAGTGTGTTTGTTTAGTATTAAATTATTGTAAACAAATCTAAAATATATTTAGTTGGGTTAGGCTAAAATAAATTTTTCTTGTTATAATAAGGTTAGGCAAGTTTTCTAAGATTCTTTTGAAGCAAAATTAAAAATTTTTACATCAACATTAATCAAAAAAATATATCTTTAAACGTATCAGAGAAAATTCTAGAAAGGACTTAATTTTAAATGAGTTCTTGCTAATTGACCAGTTTTGCATATTCGGCACGACATATATATATATATATATATATATATATATATATATATATATATATTATATATATATATATATATATATATATATATTTTTTTTTTTTTCAACAAGTCGGCCGTCTCCCACCGAGGCAGGGTGACCCAAAAAAAAGAAAGAAAATCCCCAAAAAGAAAATACTTTCATCGTCATTCAACACTTTCACCACACTCACACATTATCACTGCTTTTGCAGAGGTGCTCAGAATACAACAGTTTAGAAACATATACGTATAGATACACAACATATCCCTCCAAACTGCCAATATCCCAAACCCCTCCTTTAAAGTGCAGGCATTGTACTTCCCATTTCCAGGACTCAAGTCCGACTATATGAAAATAACCGGTTTCCCTGAATCCCTTCACTAAATATTACCCTGCTCACACTCCAACAGATCGTCAGGTCCCAAGTATCATTCGTCTCCATTCACTCCTATCTAACACGCTCATGCACGCTTGCTGGAAGTCCAAGCCCCTCACCCACAAAACCTCCTTTACCCCCTCTTTCCAACCCTTTCGAGGACGACCCCTACCCCTCTTTCCTTCCCCTATAGATTTATATGCTTTCCATGTCATTCTACTTTGATCCATTCTCTCTAAATGACCAAACCACCTCAACAACCCCTCTTCTGCCCTCTGACTAATGCTTTTATTAACTCCACACCTTCTCCTAATTTCCACACTCCGAATTTTCTGCATAATATTTACACCACACATTGCCCTTAGACAGGACATCTCCGCTGCCTCCAACCGTCTCCTCGCTGCTGCATTTACCACCCAAGCTTCACATCCATATAAGAGTGTTGGTACTACTATACTTTCATACATTCCCTTCTTTGCCTCCATAGATAACGTTTTTTGACTCCACATATACCTCAACGCACCACTCACCTTTTTTCCCTCATCAATTCTATGATTAACCTCATCCTTCATAAATCCATCCGCCGACACGTCAACTCCCAAGTATCTGAAAACATTCACTTATTCCATACTCCATATATATATATATATATATATATATATATATATATATATATATATATATAAAATGTATTAGGTTATTGACAAATGCTACCATCATATCCTGTCCTTCAAAGGAGGTGCGTTGATATTGCGATTGCTTATTGAATTAAGGAATTGTAGTTACCCTTCCCTTTCCTAGATCAAACCTGATTACATTTCATTCCCCAGTCGGACTGACCGTTAGAAATTTGGCTTTTCCAAGAATATAATAATAATAATAATAATAATAATAATAATAATAATAACTAGGTAGCTAACTTCCCTCTCCCACCTGGCCGAACACCTGGCTGGACTCTCCAAGATTAACACCATCTGGGAAATGTAATTTTTACCTCTGACACGATTATGCGAGGTTTTCTGTGATTATGTTACAAACTAGGCCGCCCTCGGCACCCACCCTCGGCTTTGAGATCGTGTCCATGAAACGTTGTTTCGGGATTTGCGCAAAATTCGCCAGAAATCTTGCTTTATCATGTTTTTTTTTTGTGTGTGTACTCACCTCACCTAACTGAGGCTGCAGGGGTCGAGTCACAGCTCCTGCCCCTGATGTGTGTGTGTGTGTGTGTGTGTGTACACTAACTTGTACTCGCTAGACCGCCAACTTGCCGGACTTACCCTGTAACATCTAGTGCACACTCACTCTCTATACCTCCTAATAATAATACTCCCACTTGTGGCAGTGCACCGCAAGCCTTCCAGCCGGATGCCTAGCAATAAGGAAGCCACTCCAGCTATGCAGATCCGATGACAGCCAAAAGTGCTCAGGTGGAATTACCCTGTAAGGTATAGACTGCAGGTAGGTATTTGGGATTACACATGTTCATCCACACTGGTTGATACTTATCTCTAATACAGCTGAGATTAAGGAAGGAAAGTTGCCAGTTTCAGGAAGTCCAAAAATATAGATTAAGTGGTTAACTTTCTCATCATTGCATATTTGTTCCCAAAGGCTCAGAGACCCCCTCGGCCCATGTGAAAAGAGCACATCCAAGATCATCCAAGATGCTAGGCAAAAGGCTCATCAGGACAATTAAGGGTCCCAGAACAGCGGCTCAGCGCTGTAGTTCAGAGGTGGTAATGCCTGCTGTATATCTCATCCATCTCCGAGGAGCTGGATGAGATATTTACAATGAGATATTTGTAATGTTACACACATATAAGTAACTGAAATGTATATCATCATCATTGTACCATCAATGTATTAAATTTTGTGTACCATATTACATTATGAAATACATCTATTTGTGCTTTTATAAAAGACAGTGGTAGATAGGGTAGCTTTATTTATAAGTTGAAATACTTTTCCTCGAAGTCTATATCTGTTTCTCCCATTTTTTTTTTTTTTTTTTTACCATAATACATATCCTTCCAGAATATATTAATTCTGAGTGAATTCTTTTAGTGTTTACCTTAATTTTAATATGAGCTCCATCCATATATGCTTATTTCAATTCCCTTTTTCCCATCTATATATTAAGTATTTACCGATTAAATGAGTAAATTCATTCAAATCCTTACTCTCTAATCCCACCTCAACCCTGCCTTAACCTTTCATAAACAGAGTTAAACACTATTCTTTTTATTTTACTGAGTATAATAGTATTACAGTAAACCTCTCATTTAACCTTCTCCTCTCATCAATATATTCCTTTGTATAAAGCTCAGAAACTAATGTTCTCAGATCATTTCAATACAGTTTGAATATATTGATGCATATACCCAATACTTTTATTGCAAACCCTGACTATCCAATTAAGCTGACCTAGATATATAGTATTTAAGTTGCTAGTTTGAAGTACAATTTCTTATATAAGTACTGATTTTCAATGATCTTAGAATTGTAATAATGTATCCAACCCACATTATATAAGAACGAGTGTGGATGCTATATTAGCCTACTTATTAGCGCCTAATTTATTACTCTTCAGAAAACTAGCTCTTCTCCCCCTCTCTAAACAACATTTTAAGGAAAATTCCTAGCAAAATCTTAATCATTTATATGAAATAAAAATCCTTGATATTTCACATTAAAGTTTTTTATTTATTTTTTCAAGCATTTTTAGCAAATTTCAATTTTCCTTCATCCAGGTCTTAATTTTTCCAGAAAAGTAATTTTTTCAAAGAATATTAGAATTTTATTCAACTTTATACTTCACGTAAAACACATTTAAACTGTTATGATCTATATTTTGGAAAGTTAATGGCACTCTTGTGTAACTTCAGTTTTTAATATCACGATTCAGTTGTTAATATCACTTTTCAATTGTTAATATCACGTTTCAGTTGTTAATATCATGTTTTAGTAGTTTAGGGCATATTTTTAGTCTACATATTGTAAGTTAGAAGCATACTTTTGCAGATTAAAAAAATAAATCTACTAAGAGCAAATTTTAGTTAATTTAGAGAGGCTTTCTGTTACTTTTTGGGCGATTTTACAAGTTAAGGATATATACGTTTTTATTAAGATGTGTTTTTAAAGGTTAAGGAATTTTTTATATAAATTATATGTACGGAAGCACTCAGACCTTTGGGAATACTCTCATGTAATGTACTTTCTCTGTGCACCTTTAGAATAAATAAGTCAAGGATTAAGTCGAAGGTCAAATGGTGTTCTGGGTTAGTCTTTCATAGCTTTGTAATTATATGCATAATTATC
Source organism: Cherax quadricarinatus (assembly GCF_038502225.1). Taxonomy (NCBI): domain Eukaryota; kingdom Metazoa; phylum Arthropoda; class Malacostraca; order Decapoda; family Parastacidae; genus Cherax; species Cherax quadricarinatus. Next base: position 16,006,527 of record NC_091373.1, read on the forward strand.
ATATAATTAATAATAAAATTATCAGTATTACTAAAGAGTAGCCAGCATTCTCAGGTTAACATCTCCCTCAGGGATATGTTAACATGAGAATGCTGGCTGCAATGTTTGCAATACTGTCGTCTGGATTCCGTCCGAGTAAGGTGATGGTAGTTGATGGGACGGGTTCCCAGGCACACTAGTGAAAGAAAATGTTGCTTCTCTTTTTTCTCTACATGTATTTACTCTTTCTTCAAGAACGAGGGATGGTGGGAATGAGACAGGAAAGTAATATAGAAGGGTTGGAAATGGGGGAGAAATATAAAATATACAATGATTGGAAATGTGGGAGAAACGTGAGGAAAATATGGGGAGAGTGGGAGAGAGATGGGGGAGGGAAAGAAAGAAAAGGGAGGGAGACAAGGGAATGAAAAGGGAAAAGATGGTGGAAAGGAATAAAACAGGGAAAAGAGAGATCAGGAACGGAGAGATAGAGACAACGAAAGGAAGAAGGGATAGAGGGAGAGAAATGAAGGAGATAAATGAGGGAAGAAGGGAGAGAAACAAGGGAGGGAAGAAAGGAGGGAAGGAGAGGAGGAAGGAGAGAGGGAGGGGAGGGAACGTAAGGTGTGTTTCAAGCATGTTATCAGCGGACCATAAAGCATTCTACGACCTCTTTTAATCTCCAGCTGGGCGGAATAATTGTGTGTGAGGGCGGGTAAGTTTGGTATAACTCTGTGCTGTGTCAACACACACTCACATCCCTCCCCCCATCTTCACTCTTAATGAATTACTGTGTTACCTGCACTTGCCTCAGTAAAATACTGCTATTGTCCAGCTGTAATACAAGTCTAATGTATAATTGCCGTATCGCATGACTCAAAAATGAAACTTGCGCAACTCTAGTCGGGGAAAAAAATTGTTGTAATATATTTTTTTATTCAAATATTCACAGTATCCGACAGTTTTATAACCATATTTCGAGTCTCGGAGGTGGCTATCAAGACAGCCATAACAATGGCAAATGGCAGAACGTGCAGGGGTAATGACAGCGCCAAGGGAGCGATATTTACTCACAGGTAACCCGACCTCTACAAATACAGCCATTTGATAAGCTTGCTGAAGACACGCTCTCCACGCTGTGATAGACAATCTTGGTCTAATCTTTTGCTTATGGGGGCTATTGGAATGTGGGGGTGGGAGGGGTATTAGATTATGTTTGGTAAGCAAGAGGTAGTGTGAGTGGTAAAGGTGGGTGTGAATTGTATAGGTGGGTGTGGGTGTTAATGGTGGGTGTGGGTGGTAATGGTGGGTGTGGGTGGTAATGGTGGGTGTGGGTGGTAAGGGTGGGTGTGGGTGGTAATGGTGGGTGTGGGTGGTAAGGGTGGGTGTGGGTGGTAATGGTGGGTGTGGGTGGTATGGGGGGGTGTGGGTGGTATGGGTGGGTGTGGGTGGTAAGGGTGGGTGTGGGTGGTAAGGGTGGGTGTGGGTGGTAATGGTGGGTGTGGGTGGTAAGGGTGGGTGTGGGTGGTAATGGTGGGTGTGGGTGGTACGGGTGGGTGTGGGTGGTAAGGGTGGGTGCGGGTGGTAATGGTGGGTGTGGGTGGTAATGGTGGGTGTGGGTGGTAAGGGTGGGTGTGGGTGGTAATGGTGGGTGTGGGTGGTAAGGGTGGGTGTGGGTGGTAAGGGTGGGTGTGGGTGGTAATGGTGGGTGTGGGTGGTAAGGGTGGGTGTGGGTGGTAAGGGTGGGTGTGGGTGGTAATGGTGGGTGTGGGTGGTAAGGGTGGGTGTGGGTGGTAAGGGTGGGTGTGGGTGGGTAATGGTGGGTGTGGGTGATAATGGTGGGTGTGGGTGGTAAGGGTGGGTGTGGGTGGTAAGGGTGGGTGTGGGTGGTAAGGGTGGGTGTGGGTGGTAATGGTGGGTGTGCGTGGGAATGGTGGGTGTGGGTGGTAAGGGTGGGTGTGGGTGGTAAGGGTGGGTGGGGGTGGTAAGGGTGGGTGTGCGTGGTAAGGGTGGGTGTGGGTGGTAATGGTGGGTGTGGGTGGTAAGGGTGGGTGTGGGTGGTAAGGGTGGGTGTGGGGTGGTAATGGTGGGTGTGCGTGGTAATGGTGGGTGTGGGTGGTAAGGGTGGGTGTGGGTGGTAAGGGTGGGTGTGGGTGGTAATGGTGGGTTGTGCGTGGTAAGGGTGGGTGTGGGTGGTAAGGGTGGGTGTGGGTGGTAATGGTGGATGTGGGTGGTAATGGTGGGTGTGGGTGGTAAGGGTGGGTTTGGGTGGTAAGGGTGGGTGTGGGTGATAAGGGTGGGTGTGCGTGATAAGGGTGGGTGTGGGTGGGTAAGGGTGGGTGTGGGTGAGTGAGGGTGGGTGTGGGGTGGTAATGGTGGGTGTGCGTGGTAAGGGTGGGTGTGGGTGGTAAGGGTGGGTGTGGGTGGTAATGGTGGATGTGGGTGGTAATGGTGGATGTGCGTGGTAATGGTGGGTGTGCGTGGTAATCGTTGTTGTGGGTGGTAATGGTGGATGTGGGTGGTAATGGTGGGTGTGCGTGGTAAGGGTGGGTGTGGGTGGTAAGGGTGGGTGTGGGTGGTAATGGTGGTTGTGGGTGGTAAGGGTGGTTGTGGGTGATAAGGGTGGGTGTGCGTGATAATGGTGGGTGTGCGTGGTAAGGGTGGGTGTGGGTGGTAAGGGTGGGTGTGGGTGGTAAGGGTGAGTGTGCGTGGTAATGGTGGGTGTGCGTGGTAATGGTGGGTGTGCGTGGTAAGAGTGGGTGTGGGTGGTAAGGGTGGGTGTGGGTGGTAAGGGTGGATGTGGGTGGGTAATGGTGGGTGTGCGTGGTAATGGTGGGTGTGCGTGTTAATGGTGGGTGTGCGTGGTAAGAGTGGGTGTGGGTGGTAAGGGTGGGTGTGGGTGATAAGGGTGGGTGTGCGTGGTAAGGGTGGGTGTGGGTGGTAAGGGTGGGTGTGGGTGGTAAGGGTGGGTGTGGGTGGTAAGGGTGGGTGTGGGTGGTAATGGTGGGTGTGCGTGGTAATGGTGGGTGTGCGTGGTAAGTGTGGGTGTGGGTGGTAAGGGTGGGTGTGGGTGGTAAGGGTGAGGGTGGGTGGTAATGGTGGGTGTGCGTGGTAATGGTGGGTGTGGGTGGTAATGGTGGGTGTGGGTGGTAAGGGTGGGTGTGGGTGGTAATGGTGGGTGTGGGTGGTAAGGGTGGGTGTGGGTGGTAAGGGTGGGTGCGGGTGGTAATGGTGGGTGTGGGTGGTAATGGTGGGTGTGGGTGGTAATGGTGGGTGTGGGTGGTAATGGTGGGTGTGGGTGGTAAGGGTGAGTGTGGGTGGTAATGGTGGGTGTGGGTGGTAATGGTGGGTGTGGGTGGTAATGGTGGGTGTGGGTGGTAAGGGTGGGTGTGGGTGGTAATGGTGGGTGTGGGTGGTAAGGGTGGGTGTGGGTGGTAATGGTGGGTGTGCGTGGTAATGGTGGGTGTGGGTGGTAAGGGTGGGTGTGGGTGGTAAGGGTGGGTGTGGGTGGTAAGGGTGGGTGTGCCTGGTAAGGGTGGGTGTGGGTGGTAATGGGGGGTGGGGGTGGTAAGGGTGGGTGTGGGTGGTAAGGGTGGGTGTGGGTGGTAATGGTGGGTGTGCGTGGTAATGGTGGGTGTGGGTGGTAAGGGTGGGTGTGGGTGGTAAGGGTGGGTGTGGGTGGTAATGGTGGGTGTGCGTGGTAAGGGTGGGTGTGGGTGGTAAGGGTGGGTGTGGGTGGTAATGGTGGATGTGGGTGGTAATGGTGGGTGTGCGTGGTAAGGGTGGGTTTGGGTGGTAAGGGTGGGTGTGGGTGGTAAGGGTGGGTGTGCGTGGTAAGGGTGGGTGTGGGTGGTAAGGGTGGGTGTGGGTGGTAAGGGTGGGTGTGGGTGGTAATGGTGGGTGTGCGTGGTAAGGGTGGGTGTGGGTGGTAAGGGTGGGTGTGGGTGGTAATGGTGGATGTGGGTGGTAATGGTGGATGTGGGTGGTAATGGTGGGTGTGCGTGGTAATGGTGGATGTGGGTGGTAATGGTGGATGTGGGTGGTAATGGTGGGTGTGCGTGGTAAGGGTGGGTGTGGGTGTTATGGGTGGGGGTGGGTGGTAATGGTGGATGTGGGTGGTAAGGGTGGGTGTGGGTGATAAGGGTGGGTGTGCGTGATAATGGTGGGTGTGCGTGGTAAGGGTGGGTGTGGGTGGTAAGGGTGGGTGTGGGTGGTAAGGGTGGGTGTGCGTGGTAATGGTGGGTGTGCGTGGTAATGGTGGGTGTGCGTGGTAAGGGTGGGTGTGCGTGGTAAGGGTGGGTGTGGGTGGTAAGGGTGGATGTGGGTGGTAATGGTGGGTGTGCGTGGTAATGGTGGGTGTGCGTGGTAATGGTGGGTGTGCGTGGTAAGAGTGGGTGTGGGTGGTAAGGGTGGGTGTGGGTGATAAGGGTGGGTGTGCGTGGTAAGGGTGGGTGTGGGTGGTAAGGGTGGGTGTGGGTGGAAGGGTGGGTGTGGGTGGTAAGGGTGGGTGTGGGTGGTAATGGTGGGTGTGCGTGGTAATGGTGGGTGTGCGTGGTAAGGGTGGGTGTGGGTGGTAAGGGTGAGTGTGGGTGGTAAGGGTGAGTGTGGGTGGTAATGGTGGGTGTGCGTGGTAAGGGTGGGTGTGGGTGGTAAGGGTGGGTGTGGGTGGTAAGGGTGGGTGTGGGTGGTAAGGGTGGGTGTGGGTGGTAAGGGTGGGTGTGGGTGGTAAGGGTGGGTGTGCGTGGTAAGGGTGGGTGTGGGTGGTAAGGGTGGGTGTGGGTGATAAGGGTGTGAGTGGGTGGTAATGGTGGGTGTGGGTGGTAATGGTGGGTGTGGGTGGTAATGGTGGGTGTGGGTGATAAGGGTGGGCGTGGGTGGTAATGGTGGGTGTGGGTGGTAATGGTGGGTGTGGGTGGTAAGGGTGGGTGTGGGGTAAGGGTGGGTGTGGTAAGGGTGGGTGTGTGGTGTGGGTGTGGGTGGTAAGGGTGGGTGTGGGTGGTAATGGTGGGTGTGGGTGGTAAGGGTGGGTGTGGGTGGTAATGGTGGGTGTGGGTGGTAATGGTGGGTGTGGGTGGTAAGGGTGGGTGTGGGTTGTAATGGTGGGTGTGGGTGGTAAGGGTGGGTGTGGGTGGTAAGGGTGGGTGTGGGTGGTAATGGTGGGTGTAGGCTTAAATACTATTCCTTATCCCCGCCATGACATACCGAGCACCATACATTACCTTTAATAACACAAGATCACATCTTCCTCCTCGTCTCATACCTTGCACTTGTTCTAGCTCGCAGTGTTTGTCCTTGCCAATACTGTACTGCCATTCCGCTACCTCTTTCCCAACTCTCTCCATTACAAATAGTTCCTATTCACTGCTACTCCATTCTAACCATACTACTGTAACGCTGGGCTCACAAAACGTCTCGAGTGTGTGTGTGTGTGTGTGTGTGTGTGTGTGTGTGTGTGTGTGTGTGTGTGTGTGTGTGTGTGTGTGTGTGTGTGTGTGTGTGTGCGCGCGCGCCCGCGCCTATGTGTGTGTGTGTGTGCGCGCGCGTGTCCAAGCTCCTTGCCTCTCATCTTAGAGAGAAGTGGCTGGGGTTAACATATGCCTATTCTCGTGGACCCTATAATACCCATTTTAAAATTTATATATCAAGGTTGTGCATATAACGTCACGGATGATTTATAACGCATATCGGACGTGAATATATTATTATTATTATTATTACTGTTAAGCGTAGCGATAAGCCTTTGTTGGTCATTCAGCGTAAAGAATGGTGGAAGCTCGTTCCTATGTTCACTCAATAAATATACATGTCACACACACCTCGCACAAAAGATTTCTCTCGTCTTTCTGAACCTCTACGACAGTTATTACTTGTGCTGCTATTAGATGTAGTAATCAGCCGTTAGAGTCTAAAAGATGAAAACCAAATATTTCTGCTGTGAGGCGATAAGACTTACAGTCAACACAAACATTCCCTTCATGGGAAGTGCCTTGATTCTGAGGGGAATTTAATAATAAATCACACAACTGATGGGACTCGGACTCACGGCAGGTGTGTCCTAAAGCTTGTAAGCAAGTGTGCTTAATTACAGTACAGCCGTCTGTGTAGCGAAGATTTATTATACATATTTGTTGATTCCGTTACAAACGTAATGTTTCGTTGTTAAGTAACTCTGTGTCATTAAGGCGTTACATATACCTTAATTAAGTAACGCTTTACAAGCGTTACTAAATTAAGGTGCATGATATATACGGCGTCAAACCTTCACATTAGGTAGTTATAACTGTAACTTAAGGTAGGTGATATATGGAGAATCAAACTTTCTACACATTATTTATAAGTGTAACTTAAGGTGGTTTTAAGTTGGAAAAATTCAGATTCAGGAAGGATATAGGAAAGTACTGGTTTGGTAATAGAGTTGTGGATGAGTGGAACAAACTCCCAGGTACCGTTATAGAGGCCAGAACGTTGTGTAGCTTTAAAAATAGGTTGGATAAATACATGAGTAGATGTGGATGGGTGTGAGTAAGACCTGATAGCTTGTGCTACCAGGTCGGTTGCCGTGTTCCTCCCTTAAGTCAATGTGACCTGACCTGACTAGGTTGGGTGCATTTGCTTAAGCCGGTAGGAGACTTGGACCTGCCTCGCATGGGCCAGTAGGCCTTCTGCAGTGTTCCTTCGTTCTTATGTTCTTATGTTCTTATGTAATATATGGGGCGTCAAACCCTAACGTTATTTGACAGGATAAGTATTTATAGGATGTACTTTGGTGGTTACTTTGTAATGTTTACAATTCTGAGATGGCGCGGTGCAGTTTCAGGTAGGTACAAGCAGGTATAGCCCCAGGTAGGTACAAGCAGGTATAGCCCCAGGTAGGTACGAGCAGGTATAGCCCCAGGTAGGTACGAGCAGGTATAGCCCCAGGTAGGTACGAGCAGGTATAGCCCCAGGTAGGTACGAGCAGGTATAGCCCCAGGTAGGTACGAGCAGGTATAGCCCCAGGTAGGTACGAGCAGGTATAGCCCCAGGTAGGTACGAGCAGGTATAGCCCCAGGTAGGTACGAGCAGGTATAGCCCTAGGTAGGTACGAGCAGGTATAGCCCCAGGTAGGTACGAGCAGGTATAGCCCCAGGTAGGTACGAGCAGGTATAGCCCCAGGTAGGTACGAGCAGATATAGCCCCAGGTAGGTACGAGCAGGTATAGCCCCAGGTAGGTACGAGCAGGTATAGCCCCAGGTAGGTACGAGCAGGTAAGCCCCAGGTAGGTACGAGCAGGTATAGCCCCAGGTAGGTACGAGCAGGTATAGCCCCAGGTAGGTACGAGCAGGTATAGCCCCAGGTAGGTATGAGCAGGTATAGCCCCAGGTAGGTACCAGCAGGTATAGCCCTAGCTAGGTACGATCAAGCATATCCCCTGGTAGGTACGAACAAGTACAACTCCAGGTATTATTGATGAATAAGACATCTATGCAACATCAGGGTATCCTTATTGTGGAAGCGTTTTACCAGACAGTGGCTTCATCAGTCCAATACTTAGAAAAACGGCGGGATGATGTAGCGGAGTTTGAGGTAGTCAGTCCCTGAACCAGAAGTCGATGTGCTCAGTCCATCAATCGTGATAAAATTACAGCATATGCGCGGAGAAGGGACTAACATACCGCAGTCTGGTGAGTTGAAACAGATGGAGGCGGTGATACAAGGGAATAAAATTCAATAGTGGCAGTAGGTCATGACTATAAATTAAACAAGCGTTGAAGAATTCCCTGAATCAAAATCCCAAAATGATGTCTGACAAACTATATAAATGATTTAGAAAATCGATAAGTAGCTTAAATAAGACGATGCAATGACAAGTGCTGGAAAAAGACGTATAACAAAAAATATTACAATAAATACCACGTTTTACTTCGAGACATTATCAAGTACTTGATGAAGCCTTTTGTGGGTGAAACGTCGCATTTCGTAAAAGATCTGTTTTTCCTATAAATGTGATTGTCAACCAGTGGCAGGTACGATGCTCACCACTGACCGGGTTCTTTCTCAGCCCTAAACCAAGTGCTTGTGTGTACCAAGGCTTTTGAGGGCTTTCACATCCCTCGAAGTGTGGAGCTATCATTCACCACGTAACGATATAAATCATGAGCTTTTCGTATAGTTTATCCATATAAATTCACGTGGAGTCACGTCCGATATGGCTGAAAAACATAAATCAGCTGTGTTAGGCACGTGACTGGAAAACTTCAGTAGAGTCTACCACCACCAGTCTTCGTCCAAGTCATTCCATACTTTAACATCCTTTTGTAGCTTTAACTTCCATCCGTTTCTGTGTCCCGTTGTTCAAACATTCCTTGTTTACCTTGACAAGTCCTGTATCTCGTATATCGTTATCATATCTCCCGTGTTTCTTATCTAATATCATCACTTTCATATAATTTACTCATTGCAAATAGATCGGTTCATTTAACTCAGAGACTAGTTTAGTTGCGAACCTCTGGAATCTCTCAGAAAAACTTCCTGGCTGTGTGATGTCTGGAACCGAATTTAGCGTTTCATATAAATATGGGCAGCTTTGGACTGTCTCTAGTTTCAGGACATGATGAAGTGTGGGCCCTATGCTGGTTCTGCATACTCTATCAGTGTCCTTCTGGGTAACTTAGATAAGGTCAGTTCTGTATCACACTTATCCTACATTGCCAGCTCATTCATGCAACTTTACTGCCGATGAGTAATTAAAACTTTCAGTATGAGAGACGCCATTTATATACTCACATCTTATAGAAAAGTTTCCCTGGTCCGTGAGAAATAAATTCATTGCAAGCAAAGTTTTGCGGCCGGTACAAGAAATTGTCGGAGTTTGGTCGTGGGCGTCCGTTTTACAGTTTGGGCGTCCGTTTCTTTTTTGGCTTCCATTTAAATGTTTGGGAGATACTTTGTTATGTTCCATTTCTTGTGACGCATCCACCTCACTCACTAGTTCAGTCATGTTTTTTTTTTCCTTCAAAATTATGAGGAATGAGATTCTTTCCCCGGGTCACCGTCAGTGTATCCGGTCCGGTCTGTGCCTTGCTTCCAGAGTGAGGTCTGTTTCATGATTAACGATCGGAGGATCGAGCCTCCATCACTCCTTGCGCTGAATGACTCGCACGCGTTTAGTGCTTTACAAAAAAAATGATAAAGTCGAGGTGGGCGTAACAACTCTCTATACACAAGTCATTTAAAAAAATGGCTTACCCTATCTCGTCGTTTCTCCGTTAAGCAATCCAAGAACACTGTTTTGCAGATTATGAGCACAACACGGGTGCAACACTAGATATGAAGAATTAGACATGTGCAACACCTGGGCATCTTTATTTAAAGCTACCCAGATGTTGCACATGTCTAATTCTTCATCTTGTCGGTACAGTATACCATTGATGAATATTAAAATGGTATACAATTCCGACCAGTTGGTAGGTAAGACACATGGGTAACAGTTAGGTAACTTTATTCCGAAACCTTTCGCCTGCACAGTAGGCTTCTTCAAATTGTTTCAAACTATGGAACAGAACTCTTCTCCAGGCTGAGGGACTGACAACCTCAAATCTCCTACTACAAGGGTAATGGACTGATTACATCGTCTTCACATCTCTACTGCTCCTGCCTACTTCTGTACTCGACTGAAGAAGCCTACTGTGTAGGCGAAACGTTTCGGAATAAAGTGGCCTAACTGTTGCCCATGTGTAATACCTACATACCATTCATGTACAGCACTAGGCATGTTACCTGACGAAACGTTTCGCCTGCACTGCAGGCTTCATTACTCGAACACAGAGAGGAATAACAATCTTGGAGATAGTAGACAATGTGAGCGGAAGCTTTATGTAATGAATCCCTTAATATAGATGGAAGATGACCATCAATCAAGATACCAAGATACTGGTGTCTTACCCATCAATTTGTCAGTACAGAATACCAGTGAAAAAGCGATTTTTTTGAAATACACCTTTTTTATATGGTGGAAAATTCACCGTCACGTGTAATGAACTCTTCCTCTATTTTTAAGGTGGAATAGTATGACAGTGGAAGGTTTCAGTCATTTGACTAAAAACTGTACTGACCTGGTCATATTAGTAAGACCTAAAGTCTTTAACTATAATTCGATAACAGGTGTATCCCGCGATAAGTGTATCTCGCGATAATAGGTGTATCCCGCGATAACAGGTGCATCTCGCGATAACGAGTGTATCTCGCGATAACGAGTGTATCTCGAAATAACAAGTGTATCTCGCGATAACAAGTGTTAAACTCCAGGAGCCATTAGTTGGAGCAGGCTTGCGGCTTGTCCAGGTCCCTCAGTAGCCTTCTCTGATGCTCATCCCCTTGTATTCTCCTCATTAGTCTGCAAACAGCGACACCTCTGTCTCTATCCCTTCTGTCATGACATTCACATATACAAAAAAAACAGCCCCGGCTGTAGGACTTTCCCCGTGTGTGGGGGGGGAGAGGAGGGGGATTTCTCCTTGACCAAGCAGTAGTTCTCACGATCATTAATCACGAATGAATTGATTCATTGCCGGTTGTGCTACATACAATAATTCAGGAGAATGCTTGGATTCCTGCCTAGCATGCGTGCGTGTGTGCGCGCGCGCGTGTGTGTGTGTGTTTGTGTGTGTGTACGTACTCGCCTAGTTGTACTCACCTAGTTGAAGTTGCAAGGGTCGAGTCCAAGCTCCTGGCCCCGCCTCTTCACTGGTCGCTACTAGGTCACTCTCCCTAAACCGTGAGCTTTATCATACCTCTGCTTAAAGCTATGTATGGATCCTGCCTCCACTACATCGCTTCCCAAACTATTCCACTTCTTGACTACTCTGTGGCTGAAGAAATACTTCCTAACATCCCTGTGATTCGTCTGTGTCTTCAACTTCCAACTGTGTCTCCTTGTTGCTGTGTCCCATCTCTGGAACATCCTGTCTTTGTCCACCTTGTCAATTCCTCTCAGCATTTTGTATGTCGTTATCATGTCCCCCCTACCTCTCCTGTCCTCCAATGTCGTCAGGTTGATTTCCTTTAACCTCTCCTCGTAGGACATACCTCTTAGCTCTGGGACTAGTCTTGTTGTAAACCTTTGCACTTTCTCTAGTTTCTTTACGTGCTTGGCTAGGTGTGGGTTCCAAACTGGTGCCGCATACTCCAATATGGGCCTAACGTACACGGTGTACAGGGTGCTAACGATTCCTTATTAAGATGTCGGAATGCTGTTCTGAGGTTTGTTAGACGCCCATATGCTGCAGCAGTTATTTGGTTGATGTGCGCTTCAGGAGATGTGCCTGGTTTTATACTCACCCGAAGATTTTTTTCCTTGAGTGAGGTTTGTAGTCTCTGGCCCCCTAGACTGTACTCCGTCTTCGGTCTTCTTTGCCCTTCCCCAATCTTCATGACTTTGCACTTGGTGGGGTTGAACTCCAGGAGCCAATTACTGGACCAGGTCTGCAGCCTGTCTAGATCCCTTTGTAGTTCTGCCTGGTCTTCGATCGAATGAATTCTTCACATCAACTTCCCGTCATCTGCAAACAGGGACACCTCGAAGTCTATTCCTTCCGTCATGTCGTTCACAAATACCAGAAACAGCACTGGTCCTAGGACTGACCCCTGTGGGACCCCGCTGGTCACAGGTGCCCACTGTGTGTGTGTGTGTGTGTGTGTCTGTGTGGGTTTGAATATATCAGAGCATGTTCATTCATTGTTATATATATATATATATATATATATATATATATATATGTATATATATATATATATATATATATATATATATATATATATATGTATATATATATATATATATATATATATATATATATATATATATATATATATATATATATATATATATATATATATATATATATATGTATATATATATATATATATATATATATATATATATATATATATATATATGTATATATATATATATATATATATATATATATATATATATATATGTATATATATATATATATATATATATATATATATATATATATATGTATATATATATATATATATATATATATATGTATATATATATATATATATATGTATATATATATATATATATATATATGTATATATATATATATATATATATATATATATATATATATATATATATATGTCTATATATATATATATATATATATATATATATATATATATATATATATATATATATATATCAATTGCAGCACTGCGATTGACCGAGGATTCGAACCCATGTGGCTTTGGCCCGCCTCATGGTGAGCGAAAATCAATTTCTTTCTAACCCACAGGACCACGCAATCCTATAAGAACCAAGCACCCAGCCAAGCTAGGTGTGCTACCCTTGGTCTGAGTACATACGGTAGTGCGGGTGCCTCTGAGCTAATTTCATTCTATACCCCGTTTGGTGTACTGCTCGTTGAGGCTAGTACACCAAATGGGGAGGAGAATGAAATTAGTTCAAAGGAACCAACACCACCGTATGTCCTCGGACCAAGGGTAACACACCTAGCTTGGCTGGGTGCTTGGTTCTTGTAGGACTGCGTGGTCCTGTACGTTAGAGCGTCATGGGTTTTCGCTCGCTATGAGGTAGGCCAAAGTATCATGGGTTCGAATCCTTGGCTAGTCGCGGTTATATATATATATATATATATATATATATATATATATATATATATATATATATATATATATAGGGGGTGTGTAGATCAAGTGTTTACATTGAAGCATATATGTGAGCAGTATTTAGATAAAAGGTAGGGAAGTTTTTATTGCATTTATGGATTTAGAAAAGGCATATGATAAAGTGGATAGAGGAGTAATGTGGCAGATGTTGCAAGTACATGGAATAGGTGGTAAGTTACTAAATGCTGTAAAGAGCTTTTATGAGGATAGTGAGGCTCAGGTTAGGGTGTGTAGAAGAGAGGGAGAATACTTCCCGGTAAAAGTAGGTCTTAGACAGGGATGTGTAATGTCACCATTGTTGTTTAATATATTTATAGATGGGGTTGTAAAAGAAGTAAATGCTAGGGTGTTCGGGAGAGGGGTGGGATTAAATTATGGGGAATTAAATATAAAATGGGAAGTGACACAGTAGTTAGCAAAGGTTAGTGGACGAATTTGGGAATGTGTGTAAAGGTAGAAAGTTGAAAGTGAACATAGAAAAGAGTAAGGTGATGAGAGTATCAAATGATTTAAAGAAAAAATGGATATCAAATTGGGGAGGAGGAGTATGGAAGAAGTGAATGTTTTCAGATATTTGGGAGTTGACATGTCGGCGGATGGATTTATGAAGGATGAGGTTAATCATAGAATTGATGAAGGAAAAAAGGCGAGTGGTGCGTTGAGGTATATGTGGAGGCAAAAAATGTTATCTGTGGAGGCAAAGAAGGGAATGTATGAAAGTACAGTAGTACCAACACTCTTATATGGGTGTGAAGCTTGGGTTGTAAATGCAGCAGCGAGGAGGCGGCTGGAGGCAGGGGAGATGTCCTGTCTAAGGGCAATGTGTGTTGTAAATATTATGCAGAAAATTCGGAGTGTGGGAATTAGGAGAAGGTGTGGAGTTAATAAAAGTATTAGTCAGAGGGCTGAAGAGGGTTTGTTGAGGTGGTTTGGTCATTTAGAGAGAATGGATCAAAGTAGAATGACATGGAGAGCGTTAAATCTGTAGGGGAAGGAAGGCGGGGAAGGGGTCGTCCTCGAAAAGGTTGGAGGGAAGGGATAAAGGAGGTGTTGTGGGCGAGGGGTTTGGACTTCCAGCAAGCGTGTGTGAGCGTGTTAGATAGGAGTGAAACGAGACAAATGGTATTTGGGACCTGACGATCTGTTGGAGTGTGAGCATTGTAATATTTAGTGAAGGGATTCAGGGAAACCGGTTATTTTATATAACCGGACTTGAGTCCTGGAAATGGGAAGTACAAAGCCTGCACTTTAACGGAGGGGTTCGGGATAGTGGCAGTTTGGAGGGACATGTTGTGTATCTTTATACGTATATACTTCTAAACTGTTGTATTTCTGAGCATCTCTTCAGAAACAGTGATTATGTGTGAGTGAGGTGAAAGTGTTGAATGATGATGAAAGTACTTTCTTTTTGGGGGTTTTCTTTCTCTTTGGGTCACCCTGCCTCGGTGGGAGACGGCCGACTTGTTGAAAAAAAAAATTATATATATATATATATATATATATATATATATATATATATATATACACACACACACACACTGCACTAGCCAAAAACTCGAACCCATGCTGCTTTGGCCTGCCTCATGGTGGGCGAAAACACATGACGCCCATGTGCACTGGACCATACCATACGATCCTTAAGAGTAGCGCATCCAGCGGAAATGGATGTTGTACTCCAAGGACACACGATTGATCAATACCACTCGTTCGTGGTCACAATAATATAAATACTGCTCGTTGAACTAGAGCACCAAACAGCGACTAGAATGAAATTATCCTGGAGTCATCCACACCATCGTGTGTCCTTGGGTAGGGAGTACCACATTCAGTTCCGCTGGATGCGCTACTCTTAAGGATCGTATGGTTCAGTGGATAAGGGCGTCATGTGTTTTCGCCCACAATGAGGCAGGCCAAAGCATCATGGGTTCGAGCCCTTGGCTAGTGCAGTGTTGTTATTATCACTCGTTCGTGGTCACAATAATATATACATACATATATATATATATATATATATATATATATATATATATATATATATATATATATATATATATATGTGTGTGTGTGTGTGTGTGTGTGTGTGTGTGTGTGTTTGTGTGTGTGTCCCTCCATGCAGTATGCAGCACCAGTAAAGATTCCACACTTTATAAAGTATGTTAAATAACTGCTAGAGTGTATAGATACACACTGAGCTAAGAGAAGGAAATAGAAAAGGCTAAAGAAACTGATTCTGATGACATTAGACAGAAGAGTCAGGGAGGGTCATGATAACAAGCTAAATTGTTAGAAATTCATGCTACACTGGTGAATTATAAAATGGCTTTCAAGTACATAGAGAAATGCTGAAAAAAATTATTTACAATATATTTTAAGCCAAAATTGGAACATATGTGGTTATGTGGTGCTGACTATTTACAACACATTGAATATTAGTAGAAATCTATAGAAAATCTACGAAACTGCTTATAATGTTAAAACAGAGTTATGATTTATGAGTGTTAACATTAAAGATACCTACGGCACGTTGGCTGTTGAGATTAAAGAAGCAAATATGACTACATACATAAAAGGACATGAAAGAATAGATAAAGAGGATTTATTACCAGCTGGAGCAGCGATAATAAGAGGTCAAAGTTGTAAATTTAGTAAAAATTAAGACCGAAAGAATACTGGATAAGTTCTCTTCTCAGAGCGATCAATGAAATGATTTAATAGAGGTAGTAAGTACTGGAGTCACTATAAAAATAGGAGGACTGGACATAACGATCATATATCAACTCTTGTAGCTACAGTTAGGTAATTACACACACACGAAAAAAAAAAGTGTCTATCGATAAGTGACTGACATATGATAGCTAACATACCCAGCGCATATTCATGCACATACACAACAACAGTCTCACACACACAAATGAAAAGGTCGTGTCTATTGACAAGTGCCTTTGGCAGATAGTAACTAGCAATCACCACCATTCCACCTCACCCCCTTCCACGCACCCCACACTCAAACATCCTGCCCCCTTCCCTGCCCCACCCAAACACTAACGACCTAAGAGCACTCACCTAGCAACACTCTTCTTGTGTGAAATGATCTCGCTAAAAGCCCATCCAATACTACAACTACCAGAGGGTGTGCCTTCACTCTTACCTCTCAGCTCATCGCTACCAATCAACGCTCTCAATATCAACAACAAAAAAAATGACATCGACTCTGCACCTTTGCTGAAGGCAGCAGCTCACCGCGCTACTTCAGCCAGTCATAAACCTTGGCTCAAGTTCTCAACTTAACGCAGTTCCATCAGAGATACTTTGATTTTTTTTTTAGTCTTCTCTGGCCGGAGATTGGATCGCTGGACCTGTGTGATGAGAACCACGACTCTCACCGCCGTCTCAAAACAACTGATACCAGTCCCGTGAAAGTGCTGACCAAGACTAAGACATTTGTCCTCACCAGTGCATCTGTCTTTTACCTACCGTTTCCAAATGTCACTATACCAGGTCCACCATCGAAGAACGCTTGAAAAGAGAGAAGAGAAATGAGTACCAAAATATTCCGAAGAGCATTTAATGGGAGTGAGGCAGCAGCGTTCCATTTAGGGCGACGTTTTGTCGCAACCTCGTCAGGTCTGGGCGTCATTCTGGTGATATATGTGTTTGTAATTACCTGGGCCTCAAATATCACCATGAATCACCTTAATACACTTCAGTTCGAAGCCATTAATCTAATAATTGTTTGTCTCGCTCTCGTTTAGTAAGGTGTGTGATGTGTGGTAGTGTGGTGTGTGATGTGCGGTAGTGTGATGTGTGGTAGTGTGGTATGTGATGTGTGGTAGTGTGGTGTGTGGTAGTGTGGTGTGTGGTTGTGTGTGTAGTAGTGAGGTGTGATGTGTAGTGTGATGCGTGGTTGGTAGTGTGGTATGTGATGTGTGGTGATGTGTGGGTGTGTGATGTGCAGTGTATGATGTGTGGTAGTGTGGTGTGTGGTAGTGTGGTGTGTGATGTGTGGTAGCGTGGTGTGTGGTAGTGTGGTAGTGTAGTATGTGGTAGTGTGGTATGTGATGTGTGGTATGTGATGTGTGGTAGTGTGGTATGTGATGTGTGGTATGTGATGTGTGGTATGTGATGTGTGGTAGTGTGGTATGTGATGTGTGGTAGTGTGGCTGTGTGATGTGTGGTAGTGTGATGTGTGGCAGTGTTGTATGTGATGTGTGGTAGTGTGATGTGTGGTAGTGTGGTTATGTGATGTGTAGTAGTGTGGTGTGTGATGCGTGATGTGTAGTAGTGTAATACGTGGCTGATAGTGTGGTATGTGATATGTGGTGGTGTGTGATGTGCAGTGTGTGATGTGTGGTGGTATGTGGCATGTAGTGTGTAATGTGTGGTGTGTAATGTGGTGTGTGATGTGTGGTAGTGTAGTGTGTGGTAATGTGGTGTATGGTAGTGTGATGTGTGGTAGTGTGGTGTGTGATGTGCATGTGTGGTAGCGTGTGTGGTAGTACTAATGTGGTACGTTTGATAGTGTGGTGGTGCCAGAGAGGTGGTGGTGGAGGTATTATGTTGTAGTGGTAGTATGGTGCGTGCATGTAGTATTATAGTGCTTGGAGAGGTAGTATAATATGTGTTGGTGGTAGTGTGGCGTGTGGTGGCAGTATGGCGTGTGGTGGTAGTGTGGCGTGTGGTGGTAGTATGGTGTAATGGTGGTAGTTTTGTGGTGGTAACGGACAGTAGTGGTCGTAGTGCGTTGTGTAGTGTTTGTGGAAATTTTCTTATTTATTTCATCTGTCCAACTTACTGGTGGAGAATATCAGGTCTAGTCTTGCCGGAGCATCATTTCTTCTCGCTCCTATGGGTTTATTAATATGCTTTCTTAGAAAGTTCTGCGCTGTTGAGCCAAAGTTCTTGGACCTCTACATCAGTGGTAAACCATAATGATGTCACTTTTCAATCTTATTTCTTCATGGTTAAAGTCACCCAAGAGCATGAGCCTGGCTGAGGTACTCTTTACTACCTTGGCAATTCTCCCAATTATATTTAACGTTTCTGCAACGTGTCTTTCGTTTCTCTGCTTGGATCATCTATTGTTTGGTGGTAGGGCGAGTCACAGGGAATCTGAGCTCTGTCATCAGAGATGCCACCACAGACTGAAGCTCTGTTTCTCCAAACCTCAAGTTTTATATTTATGGGATCTGGCCGAGTGGAGAAGGTACTACGTACTTTGATGCAGTGTGTTTAGGATCGAATCCTGCTGTGGATTGAGAGATAATGTTTGTAAATAATTTCGCCTGTTTGAGAATTAACACACATGCACCCACAATAATATAATATATATATATATATATATATATATATATATATATATATATATATATATATATATATATATATATATATATATAAACAAACCAGCCATATCCCACTGAGGCAGGGTGGCCCAAAAAGAAAAAAGAAAGTTTCTCTTTTTAAATTTAGTAATATATACAGGAGAAGGGGTTACTAGCCCCTTGCTTCCGGCATTTTAGTCGCCTCTTACAACACTCATGGCTTACGGATGAAGAATTCTGTTCCACTTCACCATGGAGGTAAGAGGAAATAAACAAAAACAAGAACTAGAAAGAAAATATGTACTGAACTCAGCTTTAGTAGTAATAAACAAATGTAAATGAATAAACAGAAAGATGGACGGGAGGTTTGAACCGTGGTCCTGTGACTGGCAGGTCCAACACACTACTATTGAGCTACTGAGCTTGTGATATGTTCCAGCCACGGTACTGTTACTTATTTTATATACTTTGTAATCCTACCAGATGTGTTCTTGCATTCCATATTCACAGTTTCTCGTCTTGTTCTTCCTCGTAAAATCCACTTGCT
>NC_091373.1:16030075-16100075 GCF_038502225.1 Cherax quadricarinatus
CAAAAAAGGCACTCAAAAGTCATTCAGTGCAACACAATGCGATCACACAAGGTCACGTAAACAAAGGCCATAAAATATTGAAGTGCCATGAAAACACAAAATGGCTATATAAAAATCACACAAGACCACACAAAATCCATTGAAGGAAACTTTAAAAAGCCACGCAAAAAAAGGCCATAAAGGTGACAATAAGTGACCAAAAATGCTATAAACACACACACACTCAAATGCTGCACATAAAAGGCCACTCATAAAAGGTCTCGTGAAAATATATCCAAGGCGATGTTTCTAGCTTCCTGAAGTCAGGGTTCATATTCTCTTTACGTATATAATTGTTATATCTGTGTATTTCTTCTATTCTTGTCGTCTATGTACAGTTATAGTTGTTCCATGTTTGCATATCATACAGTATTTGTTAGTGTATATATAATGTAGTCCTTATTTTTGTATATTTTCTAGTTCTTGCTTGTGTGTATATCTTTTTGTTGGTGTGTACATCTTCTAGTTATTGTGTGTACATCTTCCAGTTATTGTGTGTACATCTTCTAGTTATTGTGTGTACATCTTCCAGTTATTGTGTGTACATCTTCCAGTTATTGTGTGTACATCTTCCAGTTATTGTGTGTACATCTTCCAGTTATTGTGTGTACATCTTCCAGTTATTGTGTGTACATCTTCCAGTTATTGTGTGTACATCTTCCAGTTATTGTGTGTACATCTTCCAGTTATTGTGTGTACATCTTCCAGTTATTGTGTGTACATCTTCCAGTTATTGTGTGTACATCTTCCAGTTATTGTGTGTACATCTTCCAGTTATTGTGTGTACATCTTCCAGTTATTGTGTGTACATCTTCCAGTTATTGTGTGTACATCTAGTCATTCCTTGTGCGTACATCTTCTAGATATTGTGTGTACATCTTCTAGTTATTGTTTGTGTGTACATCTAGATATTGCTTGTGTGTACATCTTCTAGATATTGTTTGTATGCACATCTTCTAGATATTGTTTGTATGTACATCTTCTAGATATTGTGTGCACATCTTCTAGTTATTGTTTGTATGTACATCTTCTAGATATTGTGTGCACATCTTCTAGTTATTGTTTGTATGTACATCTTCTAGATATTGTTTGTGTACTTCTAGATATTGTTTGTGTACATCTTCTAGATATTGTTTTTGTGTACATATTCTAGTCATTGTTTGTGTGTATATCTTCTAGTTATTCCTTGTGTGTACATGATCTAGTTATTCCTTGTGTGTATATCTTATACTTATTCCTTATGTGTATATCTTATACTTATTCCTTGTGTATACATCTGAGAAGTTATTCCTTGTATGTATATCTTCTAGTTATTCCTCGTGTACATCTAGTCTTTGTGTGTACATCTTCTATTTATTCTTTGTGTGTATATCTTCTTGTTTGTGTGTACATCATCTTGTTTATGTGTTTACCTTTTAGTTTTTATTTTCACACTTGACGCTGTGTATATTTTACTCCCTATCTCCTTTATCTACCATTCTTTCTCTTCCTGTATCCTCCGCCCTCCCTTAGTTTATTCTATTTCTCCTCCCCCTTCCTCTTTGTTTCCTCCCTTCTCCCCCTCTCACCCTTTGCTCACCATTTCTTCCTGTTTCCTTTTCTTCCTTCCTCTACACATTTATCTATTTTCGTTTTCCATTCGTGAACCTCCCGTCTACATATATATATATATATATATATATATATATATATATATATATATATATATATATATATATATATAGAGAGAGAGAGAGAGAGAGAGAGAGAGAGAGAGAGAGGAGAGAGGAGAGAGAGAAGAGAGAGAGGAGAGAGATCACAACAGAACGAGTGATTGTCAATATGAAAAAAAACCACAGTGAAAATAGGAAATAAAACCTGAAAATAAAGGAAAATTTACTCTTAACATTAAAGAGACAAGACATGGTAAAAATGAACAATGAGAGAAACTTCGACCGAGACAATGACTAGTAGGGAAGAAAAGAGAAAAAACTGAGTGGCATACTCGACGTCAGGAGATAAACAGAATCATCTGTATATTAGTCATAGGTCTTCACATGTAGGTCTTCACATGTAGGTCTTCACATGTAGGTCTTCACATGTAGGTCTTCACATGTAGGTCTTCACATGTAGGTCTTCACATGTAGGTCTTCACATGTAGGTCTTCACATGTAGGTCTTCACATGTAGGTCTTCACATGTAGGTCTACACAGTTAGAAGATAAAACACCATCATACTCCACCTGCATCTCTTAGTCTGTATATGACTGTAAATATTTGCTATAATAGAAGTCTTGGCATGTTGAACTGTCTGGAGGTTGTACATGGGCACGCTAGACGGTCCATGGGCACGCTAGACGGTCCATGGGCACGCTAGACGGTACATGGGCACGCTAGACGGTACATGGGCACGCTAGACGGTACATGGGCACGCTAGACGGTACATGGGCACGCTAGACGGTACATGGGCACGCTAGACGGTACATGGGCACGCTAGACGGTACATGGGCACGCTAGACGGTCCATGGGCACGCTAGACGGTCCATGGGCACGCTAGACGGTACATGGGCACGCTAGACGGTACATGGGCACGCTAGACGGTACATGGGCACGCTAGACGGTACATGGGCACGCTAGACGGTACATGGGCACGCTAGACGGTACATGGGCACGCTAGACGGTACATGGGCACCGCTAGACGTTACATGGGCACGCTAGACGGTACATGGGCACGCTAGACGGTCCATGGGCACGCTAGACGGTACATGGGCACGCTAGACGGTACAATGGGCACGCTAGACGGTACATGGGCACGCTAGACGGTCCATGGGCACGCTAGACGGTCCATGGGCACGCTAGACGGTACATGGGCACGCTAGACGGTCCATGGGCACGCTAGACGGTCCATGGGCACGCTAGACGGTCCATGGGCACGCTAGACGGTCCATGGGCACGCTAGACGGTCCATGGGCACGCTAGACGGTACATGGGCACGCTAGACGGTACATGGGCACGCTAGACGGTACATGGGCACGCTAGACGGTCCATGGGCACGCTAGACGGTACATGGGCACGCTAGACGGTCCATGGGCACGCTAGACGGTACATGGGCACGCTAGACGGTACATGGGCACGCTAGACGGTCCATGGGCACGCTAGACGGTCCATGGGCACGCTAGACGGTACATGGGCACGCTAGACGGTACATGGGCACGCTAGACGGTACATGGGCACGCTAGACGGTCCATGGGCACGCTAGACGGTCCATGGGCACGCTAGACGATCCATGGGCACGCTAGACGGTCCATGGGCACGCTAGACGGTCCATGGGCACGCTAGACGGTACATGGGCACGCTAGACGGTACATGGGCACGCTAGACGGTACATGGGCACGCTAGACGGTACATGGGCACGCTAGACGGTCCATGGGCACGCTAGACGGTACATGGGCACGCTAGACGGTCCATGGGCACGCTAGACGGTCCATGGGCACGCTAGACGGTCCATGGGCACGCTAGACGGTACATGGGCACGCTAGACGGTCCATGGGCACGCTAGACGGTCCATGGGCACGCTAGACGGTCCATGGGCACGCTAGACGGTCCATGGGCACGCTAGACGGTACATGGGCACGCTAGACGGTCCATGGGCACGCTAGACGGTACATGGGCACGCTAGACGGTCCATGGGCACGCTAGACGGTACATGGGCACGCTAGACGGTACATGGGCACGCTAGACGGTCCATGGGCACGCTAGACGGTCCATGGGCACGCTAGACGGTCCATGGGCACGCTAGACGGTCCATGGGCACGCTAGACGGTCCATGGGCACGCTAGACGGTACATGGGCACGCTAGACGGTACATGGGCACGCTAGACGGTACATGGGCACGCTAGACGGTACATGGGCACGTTAGACGGTACATGGGCACGCTAGACGGTACATGGGCACGCTAGACGGTCCATGGGCACGCTAGACGGTCCATGGGCACGCTAGACGGTCCATGGGCACGCTAGACGGTCCATGGGCACGCTAGACGGTACATGGGCACGCTAGACGGTCCAAACTAGTAACCTAATCACTAAAAAGAGAACAAATTGACTAATGGCCGTAAACTAACAAATGTTACTCCAATATTTAGTCAAGGAACCGAACATGTGCCTTATTGTAAATCATAATAGAAACCATAATTACAGAGAAGGTCGTAACATTTCTGAAAAATAATTACAACAAATAATGGCAACAATCTTAATCCCTCCTTCAATAAATAAACTACAGGAAATGTAAATGAGATCGCATTCAAACCTTTAAGATACGAAACAAGTTTACCATACTAAAACAACGTTTGTTTGAAGTGTAATATGATTCGATGACTTAAAAAAAAACTGTATAAAACTCTAAGATATGAGATACAATGCCAACGTGGAAAAGGGCATTATGCTAACAAAGTTAGAGCACTGAAACAATCTGCATTACGAGACTAAGTGTCAACGCAGTGCAGTCGTCCCCTAAGATATGGTTAAGGAACTTATCACCTCATCTTAACCCTGCTTCTGCTGTCTTCAATATCTAAATCACCTCTGTATTCTACTGACGACGCTTGCGCATGAGAAACGTTTCGACAATAAAAATATCCAAGTGTTTCACATTGGTCTTATTCGTCTACTTGCCGGCATTGTATACCTGGAGTATACCTGGAGAGGATATCTGGATCAACACCCCCTATGAGGCCTGGTCTGTGACCAGGCCTCATACCATTATTGATCTAATTTTTTACAAATAACATGTGCTGTATATATCATCTTTTTACTATCAGTATCTGTTTTAAGCGTTGTGTACCATATAACAATATATAAGGAAGTATAATGATTCCCTCCCCTTCCTCGAAACAAACCCTACCATCTCCTTATAGATTTACTGATTGCCCTGAATATAATAGGCCTAAAAATTATTCGAAGAGCACTATCTGAATATCAGATTCAAATATTACCAGTACAGTGATTATCTGACTGTCTATTTTAACCTGCGCTTAATACGTCTCCACTTTGCGTTTACCCTTCAAAAGATCTACCGTATTTATGTAAATTACCTCTACTGGAGTTAGCTTACGCAATAATTGGTTAAAGTTTGCTTAGAAATGACAATCTAACCTAAGCTAACTTAAAGATCGTATATCGAGAAATTGTTCAAAATCGTACGAGAGAAATCGACGTTTGCCTTAAGTTGAGAATGGAGCAGTAGCTTCAGTTTACTGTATATCATCAGGGGGATTTCTATAGGGATAAGATGTTACAAGGACTCTGAGGTTAACGGCATACCCAGTGCGTAGGAAGAAGCAGCAGCAACAATAGCAGCAGCAGCAATAGCAGCAGCAGCAGCAATAGCAGCAGCAGCAATAGCAGCAGCAGCAGCAATAGCAGCAGCAGCAGCAATAGCAGCAGCAGCAGCAATAGCAGCAGCAGCAACAGCAGCAACAGCAGCAGCAGCAACAGCAGCAGCAATAGCAGCAGCAATAGCAGCAGCAGAAATAGCAGCAGCAGCAGCAGCAACAGCAGCAGCAGCAATAGCAGCAACAGCAGCAGCAGCAATAGCAGCAGCAATAGCAGCAGCAATAGCAGCAGCAGCAGCAGGAGGAAGAGGAGGTACAAACTCTGTTTCCTCAAATCCTTTGAAATTTCACAGAATGTGTACGAATATGGCATATTTCTCTTTGTTTAGAAATCCCACAAGCACTGATATTGTAATAGTCCGAACGAAATTAACGTGGCAATAATAAAAAATTCGATCATATTCCGCTATGACATCGATATTTTTTATTATTGCCACGTTGATTTCGTTCAGGCTATTACAATATCAACGCTTGTGGGATTTCTAATGCTATAATATTCATCCTCCTGGCTGTGGGCACTGTTGTGCCTAGGGGCACTTGATGTATCCTCCTCTCCCTTCCTCCGTCACTCACTCCACTGAAGATGATCCTCTGGGAACGTACTGTGACAGCCTCCGCTTTTCTGTAATTTTGCCAGCTCCTGTTGATGTGTCGATTGCAACACGAAAGGCCTAGAGCTATCATTCTACTCCCCCCGTGGTTGTTTTGCATCATGTATCGCTTGGTTTGCGATGTTTGCATAATATATATATATATATATATATATATATATATATATATATATATATATATATATATATATATATATATATATGCAATAAGATCACAGTAAACAGGTAATTTCAAAATATGCAAAACAACCACTCTGAAAGAATAGAGAAATTCCAAGCGCTTTCGTGACTACTCACATTATCAAGGAACTATGAAAGTAAAGCATCCAAGGAAGCTATATAAGGGGTCTGGCCAGCACCTCACTATCAGATCCCACAACGGTTAAACACGTGACGCGCGCCGACCCAACTTGGATAGGTCCTTTGCACAACTTGCCCACAAACTATTCTACCCAAGAAAATTTAAAAATTATTATTTGTCCAGTGTATTATTAAATTTTTCCCAAATTCTATTAATTATAAATGGATCTAATTTATATAAACCAAAGGAAATATTCATATTATTGTCAAAACTGCTTTTTATGAAACAAGATTCAATTATATTCCTGTCGACCATGGAGTTGCTTGATACTACTTTCTCAACTTTTTGAAAATCAATTGGATGGTTAAAATCTCTTACATGAATAAATAGAGCATTGGAATCTTGTCCAGTTCTAATGCTATATTTATGTTGTTTTAATCTTAGTTCAAGATTTTTACCAGTTTGACCGTAATAAACTTTATCGCAAATTTGCGAATGAGCGTTGTGGGATCTGATAGTGAGGTGCTGGCCAGACCCCTTATATAGCTTCCTTGGATGCTTTACTTTCAGTAGAATTTCTCTATTCTTTCACAGTGGTTGTTTTGATATGTTGGATGTGAGAGGGTCAGGGAAACCGGCAGGCCGGACACGAACAGTGCGCTTGGAATTTCTCTGTAGTTCTTTGGCAAGACAGTGATGGAGTGAATGATGGTGGTTTTTCTTTTTCGGGCCACCCTGCCTTTTGCAGTGTGATAATAAAAAATAAAAATATATATATATATATATATATATATATATATATATATATATATATATATATATATATATATATATATAATATGCGTGTGTGTGTGTGTGTGTGTATGTATGTGTGTGTGTGTGTGTGTGTGTGTGTGTGTGTGTGTGTGTGTGTGTGTGTGTGTGTGTGTGAGGTTGGTAGGCAGCAACCACCCAGGGAGGTACTACCGTCCTACCAAGTGATTGTAAAACGGAACACTATTTGTTTTACATGATGGTAGGATTGCTGGTGTCTTTTTTCTGTCTCATAAACATGAAAGATTTCAGGTACATCTTGCTACTTCTATTTACACTTAGGTCACACTACACATACATGTACATGTTTATGTATACACACTAAACTGAATTTTTTTATTTTATTTTAATCTTGTTCTTAATGCTTTTCCTTTCATATCCATGGGAAAGTGGAATAAGAATCTTTCTTCTGTAAGCCATGCGTGTTGTAAAAGTAAACTAAAATGCCGTTCACAATGGGCTAATAACCCCTATTCCCGTATAACTTATTAAAAAGAAAATGAAGAAAATTGTCAAAGTGGGAAGTCTGAATGTGCGTGGATGTTGTACGAATGATAAGAAAGAGATGATTGTGGATGTTATGAATGAGAAGAAGCTGGATGTCCTGGCTTTAAGTGATACAAAGATGAAGGCGGTGGGAGAGTTTCAGTGGAGAGGAATAAATGGGATTAGGTCAGGGAGTTTTTAAGTGAAACAAAGATGAAGGGGGTGGGAGAGTTTCAGTGGAGAGGAATAAATGGGATTAGGTCAGGGAGTTTCAAACAGAGTTAGAGCTAAAGAAGGAGTAGCAATAATGTTGAAGGACAAGTTATGGCAGGAAAAGAGGGAATATAAATGTATAAATTCAAGGATTATGTGGTGTAAAATAAGGTTTAGATGTGAAAAGTGGGTTATAGTAAGCGTATATGCACCTAGAGAAGAGAGAAGTGTACAGGAAAGAGAGAGATATTGGAAATCTTGAGTGATTGCTTGGGAAATTTTGAACCAAGTGAGAAAGTACTTGTTGTTGGGGATCTCAATGCTTAAGTGGGTAAAAATGTTGTGGAGGTAGTAGAAGGAAAATTTGGGGTGCCAGGGGTAAATGAAAATGGGGAGCCTTTAATTGACCTTTGTGTAGAAAGAGATTTGGTTAATACCATATTTTATGAAAAAGAGGATATGTTTATAAGGTATGATTTAGCACATAATGAAAGTAGTTTGTTAGATTTTGTATTGGTGGATAAAAGATTGATGGGTAGGCTTCAGGGTGTACATGCTTATAGAGGGGCAATTGATGTATCGGATCATTATTTAGT
Source organism: Cherax quadricarinatus (assembly GCF_038502225.1). NCBI lineage: Eukaryota > Metazoa > Arthropoda > Malacostraca > Decapoda > Parastacidae > Cherax > Cherax quadricarinatus. Next base: position 16,038,505 of record NC_091373.1, read on the forward strand.
TGTAGCTACAGTTAGAGTAAGAGGTAGATGGGACAAAAGGAAAATGGCAACAACAAGTAGGGTGAGATATAAGTAACTATTGGCAAAAAAGTGAGCTAGTGCAAGTATGAGTAGTGGGGGGGGGTTGAAGAGGGTTTGAATAGTTTTAAAAATGGAGTATTAGACTGTGGGGTAGAAGTTTGTGGCTATAGGAGGGTGGGTGCAGGAGGAAAGAGAAGTGATTGGTGGAATGATGAAGTAAAGGGTGTGATAAAAGAGAAAAAGGTAGCTTATGAGAGGTTTTTACAAAGCAGAAGTGTTGTAAGAAGAGTAGAGTATATGGAGAGTAAAAAAAAAAGATGAAGAGAGTGGTGAGAATGTAAAAGGAGAGCAAGTGATAGAGTGAGAGGGGCACCGGCAAGAAATTTTGCTGAAAATAAGAAAAAAATTTGGAGTGAGATAAACAAGAAAGCCTAGTCAATGAATGGATTTGTCAGTTAAAAAGGATTAGAAAGTTAGTAGATGGGGAGCTGGAGGTATTGGGTAGATGGTGGGAATATTTTGAGGAACTTTTAAATGTCGATGAAGAAAGGGAGACGGTAATTTCATGCACTGGCCAGGGAGGTATAACATCTTTTAGGAGTGAAGAAGAGCAGAATGTGAGTGTGGGGGAGGTGTGTGAGGCATTACATAGAATGAAAGGGGTTAAAGCAGCAGGAACTGACGGGATCATGGTTGGTATTTTTGTTTAATAAATGCATGAAAGAGGGGAAGGTACCTAGAGATTGGCAGAGGGCATATAGTTCCTTTATATCAAGGGAAGGGGGACAAAAGAGATTGTAAAAATTATAGGAAATAAGTTTACCGAGTATACCAGGTAGGGTTATTATTGAAAGAATTGGAGGTAAGACAGAGAGTAGGATTGCAGATGAGCAAGGTTTTAGAGTGGGTAGGGGGTGTGTAGATCAAGTGTTTATATTAAAGCATATGTGAACAGTATTTAAAGGTAGGGAAGTTTTCATTGCATTTATGGATTTAGAAAAGGCATATGACAGAGTGGATAGGGGAGCAATGTGGCAGATGTTACAAGTGTATGGAATAGATAGTAAGTTACTAAATCCTGTAAAGAGTTTTTAGTAAGGATAGTGAGGCTCAGATTAGGGTGTGTAGTAGAGGGAGACTACTTCCCGGTGAAAGTAGGGAGAGGGGAGGGATTAAATTATGGGGAATCAAGTACAAAATGGGAGTTGACAGTTACTTTTTGCTGATGATACTGTGCATATGGGAGATTCTAAAGAAAAGTTGCAAAGGTTGGTGGACGAATTTGGGAGGGTCTGTAAAGGTAGAAAGTTGAAAGTGAACATAAATAAGACTAAGGTGATGAGGTTATCAAATGATTTAAAGAAAAATTGGATATCACATTGAAGAGAGGGAGTATGGAAGAAATTAATTTTTTCAGATATTTGGGAGTTGACGTGTCAACAGATGGGTTTATGAAGAATGAGGTTAATTATAGAATTGATGAAGGAAAAAAGGCGAGTGGTGTGTTGAGGTATTTGTGGAGACAAAAAACGTTATCTATGGAGGCAAAGAAGGGAATGTATGAAAGTACAGTGGTACCAAAACTCTTATATGGGTGTGAAGCTTGGATTGTAAATACTGCAGCGAAGCGGTGGTTGGAGGCAGTGGAGATGTCCTGTCTAAGAGCAATGTGTGGTGTAAATATTATGCAGAGAATTCGGAGTGTGGAAATTAGGAAAAGGTGTGGAGTTAATAAAAGTATTAGTCAGAAGTCTGAAGAGGGATTGTTGAGGTGGTTTAGTAATTTATAGAGAATGGATCAAAATAGAATGACTTGGAGAGTGTTTAGATCTGTAGGGGAAGGAAGGCGGGGAAGGGGTCGCCCTCGAAAAGGTTGAAGGGAGGGGGGAAAGGAGGTTTTGCGGGCGAGGGACTTGGACTTCCAGCAAGCGTGCGTAAGCTTGTTAGATAGGAGTGAATGGAGATGAATGGTTTTTGGGACCTGACGAGCTGTTGGACTGTGAGCAGGGTAATATTTAGTGAAGGGATTCAGGGAAACCGGTTATTTTTATATAGCCGGACTTGAGAACTGGAAATTGGAAGTACAATGCATGCACTTTAAAAAAGCGGTTTGGGATATTGGCAGTTTGGAGGGATATGTTATATATGCTTTTAAACTGTTGTATCTGGGCGCCTCTGCAAAGACAGTGATTATGTGTGATGATTAAAGTATTTTCTTTTTGGGGATTTTCTTTCTTTTTAGGTCACCCTGCCTCGGTGGGAGGCGGCCTACTTATTGAATATATATATATATATATATATATATATATAATATTGCGACCCCTGAATGGGTCACAATGTATATATTGTATATTACCTGTTCATATAATTTTATATTGCTTATATTTGCGATATTAGCTAAATCGTAAATATATCGCTTTATATTATTATTTGACTTAGTTATATTAGGTAGGATGTAACATTTATATATTATTCAGTGCTCATAGTTCGAGTGTTAAGTAGCTGACAGCATTGTCTAACTACTGTAGTTTTCACTTCCCTTGTTTTGCTGCCGGCTTCTGTGTTGTTGGGCAGCAGCAGTCCACAGAGTCACGTGATCAGGGTGGGGCGATCACACCTCACCTGGAGGGAGAGTCGGCCTGGCCTGCGCTAGTGATTGTCTGTTTGATGTGCCTTCCAACAACACGGCCTCTCCAGCTCTCCCTTTCTGGCCCTTGTTGGAAGATCGTCTCTGTCGCTTTCTTGTTGTTAATTCTGTCTAACTCTGTTCACAGAACATAGCCTAGACGTTGTACTGAGGTTGAGTGTCGCATAGACACTCTGAGAAACTCAGGTCCTGAGCTGTAGCTTCTGACCTAATTTGTACTGGTATTTGTGCACTGTCACAGTCGGGGATTTTCTAATGCTGAACTCAGATTCAGTAGTATGGGAGTTTTGTGACTTTTGTGGAGGATCTGCAGATGGTCCCTACTTAGTGTCGTTATATTATCTCCTTGTTCCTGATTCTGTGTCGCTGTTGCTTGTTATATTGCTGTTCGGCTTATCAGTCATTTTATTGTTCAAGCAAGCTGTTCTGATTGCCAGGTTGGTCAAGAAGTTAGTTTATATGAGGACTTTCAGTCAGTTTAGTTAGTCTAGTCGAGTCTTGAGACATAGTGAACTACTTAGAGCACTTACACACACAATACAAATATATACAAGTTTGTGTCTATGTTATTAAATGCTAACAAAGTACCAGACGGTACTTAAAAGCCATAAAGATGTGATATGTACCTTCAGCACAATACTACTGTACACCAGAGAAGTGTAGCAACTTGTATCCTATATTATATTCAATTGATTAATTTACTTCGATATTATACAACTTTATTGTTATTAATAAATTTGTTAAATTTTTATTTCTTTAGTTAGTAGCCTACCAGTTGTAATCCTGAAGTACTATTGAATCTTACTAAATTCTAATGGATAGTTGGACCAGGATACTGACTACTTGTTACAAACACCCAGTAACAGGCTGCATGTTAAAAGGGCAGTTCTTTCTAGTATTCACTGGAGATCTCTATGCTTATTAGATATCGCGTTTTTTGTAACATATAACAAGGAGTCGAACCCATGCTGCTTTGGCCTGCCTCATGGTGAGTGAAAACTCATGATGTCTTAATCCACGGGACCATACAATCCTTAAGAGTAGCGCATCCAGCAGAAGTGAATGTTGTACTCGCTACCCAAGAACGTACGTTGGTGTGGATGATTAGGCTAATTTGCCCTGCCTCCCATGAGGCAGGCCAAAGCAGCGTTGGTTCGACTTCTTGACTAGTCGCAGTGTTGTTATTGATCAATGCCATTTGTTCGTGGTCACAATAATATAAGATACTGATCGTTGTACTAGTACACCAAACAGGGACTAGAATGAAATTAGCCTCGAGTCATCCACACTATCGTATGTCATTGAGTAGCGAGTACAACATCCAGTTCTGCTGGGTGCGCTATCTTTAAGGATTGTGGTCCCATGGATTAAGCGTCATGAGTTTTCGCCCACCACGAAACAGGCCAAAGCAGCATGGGTTCGATTCCTTGGTTAGTCACAGTGTTGTTTTTGATCAATACCACTTGTTTGCGGGTACAATATATATATATATATATATATATATATATATATATATATATATATATATATATATATATATATATATATATAAATAGCAACACTGCACTAGCCAAGGACACGAACCCTTGTTGTACTGGTCCGCCTTATGGTGAGCCAGAACCACATGACGCCTTAGACCACAGGACCACCCAATCCTACAAAGATGGCGCAGCCAGCAGAGCTAGCTATTTGACCGCCACCCGAGGACATCCGGTGTTGTGGGAGGTTCTAGGCTAATTTCATCCTCATCCCTGTTTGGTGTAATATATATATATATATATATATATATATATATATATATATATATATATATATATATATACACGTCGTGCCGAATATGTAAAACTGGTCAATTAGCAAGAACTCGTTTAAAATTAAGTCCTTTCTAAAATTTTCTCTTGTACGTTTAAAGATATATTTTTTTCATTAATGTTGATGTAAAAAATTATAATTTTGCACCAAAAGTAACTTAGAAAACTTACCTAACCTTATTATAACAAGCGCAATTTATTTTAGCCTAACCCAACAAATTATATTTTAGATTTGTTTACAATAATTTAATACTAAACAAACACAGTGAAATATATTTTTTTCGTTAGGTTCAGAATGGTTTTGGCGAAAATATTGCATACACAAATTTTCACTTGTCCTATATGGCAAGATGAGCGTTGCTATTTAAGCCAAGATCGCAAGTTCTGCCTATTCGGCACGACATTATATATATATATATATATATATATATATATATATATATATATATATATATATATATATATATATATATATATATATATATATATTTATATATATATGTAGTGGAAGGAAGGCGGGGTAGGGGTCGGCCTAGGAAAGGTTGGAGGGAGGGGGTAAAGGAGGTTTTGTGTTCGAGGGGCTTGGACTTCCAGCAGGCATGCGTGAGCGTGTTTGATAGGAGTGAATGGAGACAAATGGTTTTTAATACTTGACGTGCTGTTGGAGTGTGAGCAAAGTAACATTTATGAAGGGATTCAGGGAAACCGGCAGGCCGGACTTGAGTCCTGGAGATGGGAAGCACAGTGCCTGCACTCTGAAGGAGGGGTGTTAATGTTGCAGTTTAAAAACTGTAGTGTAAAGCAGTGATGGAGTGAATGATGGTGAAAGTTTTTTTTCTTTCTCGGGCCACCCTGCCTTGGTGGGAATCGGCCAGTGTGATAATAAAAATAAAATAAATAATATATATATATTGAAACCAATACCCTAGTAGGTCATGCAGCGGAAGTAGTATTAGAAGCTCAATCCTCCTCCTGCTAATCTCGGCGCCCCCCCCCCCTCCTCCCCTCTCCCTCTCCCTCCCTCTCTCTCTCTCTCTCTCTCTCTCTCTCTCTCTCTCTCTCTCTCATTCACTGCCTCCCTCCTTTCCTTTTCAAACTCTTCATTTTATTTTACAACGTCTTTATATTTCTTGCCTATCTATTGTTGTTCTCACCTCTTTCAGATAAGAAATACAGCAACGATGTTGAGTCAAGCATAAGAATTTGTTGGCATTCCTAAAGGCACCAGAGAGAACTGACAAGGAGCTTGACTCTTGGATCATTACTGTTTCTGTCATCAATGAAGGCACTTGCCTCACGTTATGACTACCATGCTCATTGGAGAAGCCAGACATAGGTATTCAACTAGCAGAAAGAAAGGAATTAATGTGCAATTCTTACGGATTCCTTCATACACTGAATTATTCCTACACGATCGAGCTGACAAATTAGCCAGAAAGAGTATGAAAGGAAAAGTTGAATATAACATTCTTCTGTGTTGAACATTAGAAATAGTAGGAGATAAGTAAATAATTAATCTTAATGTTATATGAATACAGTTGGATGACTGAATACATCAGTAACTCATAACAACATTAGCATGTTTATGGAGAAATTTGCAATGTAAACAGACGGATGTTGTAGTAGTCAGGCTTGAGTTTAGTTAGCAGTACTTGAAGCAATTTTTCGTTTTGGTACACATAGATGATGAACAAACTGTATACAAAGTGGTCCTCCTAATTATCATTAGATCACTATGTTTTTGAATGTTCACTTATTAAGGAATAAAGAAAAACTATAATTTATGTGATATGTCAAGGTATCTTAAAAGTGTTCTTGTCAACCAGAGCTCTATGGACATAGTTCCCATGCATTTTATGGATTCAAATGTTCTTACACTACCTTACACTGGATGGATATGAGGTGGACAATAAGCTAGCCGCTTCAGTGGCGGAATCCAAACCTGTTCTTTCAATAAGTTAACTCTTGTGCCCCTTTTCTATCATTCCATTTTACCTTCAGAATAACTACCCCCTTTTATCTTCTCACACTTCCCACAACTTTCTTCCCTTACAAGCTTTCCTCATACCAAATAGCCTAGTGGTAGCGTGAATGGGACCGAAGGTCCCGGTTCAGTCGTGTTACCCCTGTTCGCCTAACAGTAGAGATAATTAGGAGCTGGTCTGTTATAAGATGCATTCCTGGGAAACACTTAATTACCCTAATGGCAATAAACTCTCTTTTTGAGATTAATCATCCTAATCACTTCGTCTTCATCTACTTGACTATCCAGGGATGGTTCCGGGTATCATCGTCAGCTTCTCTGACTTATGTAGACATCATAGTTCCGTTGATCAAGTACATTTTACAAAAAAAATTGTCAAGTTCACTCTTGAAGAAAATATAAGAGGTCTCTTAGTAACATTCCTTCTATCTGAAGTGTGTTGATAAACATTTTAATATTTATGTTCATTTAGTTATTCCTCAGTGAGTTTATTGCACCCCATATCTTTCATGCACGTATTTAGCCTCTTAGAAGTTATTTCTGGTTGTACGAGGAGCCACTCACCTCAGTACATTTCAGGTGAAAATTTTTATAACTCTTGCCTGTGTTTCAAAACAGAGTAAATGACTTCAGTCTTTCCCAGTAATTTATGAATTTGGGTGATTAAATGCAGCTAGTAAAAGTTATCTGAATATTCTCCACATTATTCCATAACCCACCCTTATAAAGAACTTACTGTACAATATCCCAGATTAGTGCATTATTATTAGCTCAGAATCTTGTTCTAAAATTTATTGATGTTTCGTCATTCATTTTTCTTGCAATTGTGATGTTAACATTATTGTGTTTCTTGAATTAATTGTGCGACATGGTTACTCCTAGGTCTCTTCCCATAATTTGTCCCATACAGCTCCCCACAACCTCCAACTTTATTTAACGTTACCATTTCTAACATCCCCATCCCCTCCCTATGATCTACGCCCTCCACTCTGTACAATCTCCTTCCTCTCTACAACCTTCACATCCCTGTAACAGCAATCCATCTATCCTTTCAACCTCCTTCCTTCCCACAAACTTCCTTATACGTCTCCCCTCCCTCCCTCCCTCCCTCCATCTCTCTCTCTCTCTCTCTCTCTCTCTCTCTCTCTCTCTCTCTCTCTCTCTCTCTCTCTCTCTCTCCCTCTCTCTCTCTCCCTGGTCTTTTCCTCTCCCCCCCCTGTCATCATTATGCACTTCTCTCAACCTGTGCCCTCCAGAACCCTGCCTATACCCTGGTCTACCCTTTGCTCCAGCACCCCGTGCACATCAGCAGCTCACACATACTAACACACATACCAACACACATACCAACACACTTACAAACACACGCATACAAACACACGCATACAAACACACACACACACACACACACACACACACACACACACACACACACACACACACACAACAAGTTTCCGTCGCCAGCATACATCTTCAAAATTATATGCAGGCCAATGACGAAATATATTAGCATAGTTTCAGAATTACAAAGGCAAGATACGAGAGATTCCGATGCTCATCCTTCAGCAAATGGCGACTTTCGGAGGACAAACATCATTGTGATAGAGTTGCCAGTATTCTCCTCTGAATATATAAAAGTCGAAGAGGCGTTCAAAGTTTGCCGTAATGATTGATAGATTCAAGGATGGATGGAAGGGGGGACGGGTTGCTCGCTATCCACTATCTATCCACTCCCTCATCCGTTTGAAAATTGATGGTAAGGTTCGCTATTTGTGGTTGGTAATTTTTTTGGGCTTGTCAGCCTTTTTTCTGTCCCTGGGTTGTCTTGTGTCAACTTCGTGCTTATTTCAGCTTCACTGTTTTGAATATTGTTGATAATTCAGTTCTGGAGTTCTTGAATTTGTCTTTGACGTAGTTGCATGTTTTTTAGCGTTGATGTAGTTTCATAGCTTTCACATCTGACGTCAATACTGCTTTCGAGGAATGTCAGTGACGCAGTTACTTTAGTCGTTGACGCTTGACGTTGATATTTGTAATTGATGCCTGCCGTTGATGGCTGCCGTTGATGCCTGCCGTTGATGCTTGCCGTTAATGCTTGCCGTTGATGGAGATTTCTAGCCTTGTTATTTGTGGTTAATATTTTTATTTTTAGGTTTGTCATTGATGTCATTTTGAAATTCTGACGTATTTGGTTGACGTAGTTTTGTAGTTTCGTGTCACTAATTCGACGATGGAATCAATGGACCACATAACGTGTGTAATGAACCAGAGAGTTATTACAGAGGTTCCCAGCCGGACCACAGTCTTATACGGTGGTCAGAGTAGCAGGCTCGTTGCAAGGTCCCACCGGTAGCCACAGTGGAAGGCTCGGTACAAAGTTCCACTGGCAACCACAGTGGAAGATTCGGTACAAAGTTCCACTGGTAACCACAGTGGAAGGCTCGGTACAAAGTTCCACTGGCAACCACAGTGGAAGGCTCGGTACAAAGTTCCACTGGCAACCACAGTGGAAGGCTCGGTACAAAGTTCCACTGGCAACCACAGTGGAAGACTCGGTACAAAGTTCCACTGGCAACCACAGTGGAAGACTCGGTACAAAGTTCCACTGGCAACCACATTGGAAGGCTCGGTACAAAGTTCCACTGGCAACCACAGTGAAAGGCTCGGTACAAAGTTCCACTGGCAACCACAGTGGAAGGCTCGGTACAAAGTTCCACTGGCAACCACAGTGGAAGGCTCGGTACAAAGTTCCACTAGCAACCACAGTGGAAGGCTCGGTACAAAGTTCCACTGGCAACCACAGTGAAAGGCTCGGTACAAAGTTCCACTGGCAACCACAGTGAAAGGCTCGGTACAAAGTTCCACTGGCAACCACAGTGAAAGGCTCGGTACAAAGTTCCACTGGCAACCACAGTGGAAGGCTCGGTACAAAGTTCCACTGGCAACCACAGTGGAAGGCTCGGTACAAAGTTCTACTGGCAACCACAGTGGAAGGCTCGGTACAAGGTTCCACTGGTAACCACAGTGGAAGGTTCGGTACAAGGTTCCACTGGTAGCCACAGGGGCAGGCTCGGTACAAGGTTCTACTGGCAACCACAGTGGAAGGCTCGGTACAAGGTTCCATTGGTAGCCACAGGGGCAAGCTCGGTATAAGGTTCCACTGGAAACCACTGGGTCAGGCTCGGTACAAGGTTCCACTGGTAACCACAGTGGCAGGCACGGTACACCTGTAAACTCCTAGTGTTACCCTATGTAGTGAATGGCGAAATGCTGTTACCATCTAGCAGATGGTAACTGTGACTTTGTAAATGATCCAAGTCGGACCGAAACGTCGTCGTAAGCTCCTCTTTCTTATGTGCGGGTTATTTGTATATTGTTCCAGTCACGGTATTGTGCCTTTTTGTTACTTATATGCATTAGTAATTGGTGCTATGTTGGACCCATCTACCATCTGGCAGTTAGTACTATGACATTACTATCTGAAATTGCGTGTTGTGTTACCACCCACCCACTCTCCCTCGCCAAACCATATTCACCGTCACCGTGATCACCCTCATACCACCCTCATACCACTCTCACCATCCCATCACACACACCATACTTAACATAACCATGTATTCCAATACTCAGAGATGTTCCTGGAAGTCTCTCACCAGAGGACTTTGCATGTAACCGACCTCCTGGATGACACATGCTAAACCTCTAAGGCTCCAGTACATACCAGAATTCTTTAAGTAGTGTCTTATTCTGGTGCGTTATCACATTTCTCAGATTTTAGAACTGTTCAAATAATTTCCTGTATTTGATGTACTATTGTGTGTAGTTGTTGCATGCCAAAATTTCTACAAGTGTCGTTTTCCAGACTTACAGATATTTCCTCGTTTGATTCTTGGTGGAACTTTTCAAGATTCATCACTTGAAAATGGCTGCATTCCAGTCCTCTGCTTCAAGACCCGGAGTCAAAACTCGTCTCTCTTATATTCCCAAGCTCTCAGCAGTATTCCTGGATTCTTTTGTCTACTCATATTCCTGGATTCTGCGCCATATTCCTCACATATTTCTTCATTCGCATATTAGAATCCTTCACGGTATTCCCGATTTCTTTGTCCTGTCATATTCCAAACTGGTCCATCATCCGGTGCATTCCAAAACACTTCATGATTTGGCTATTTTGCTGGCCGCGAAGCCTTTGGTAAATAAGTTGTCTTCTGGATCATTATAAATCCAGAGGAACATGCATGGCCACCCGCCTCGCCTCCGCTGGGGCCTCACCACTCACCTCCCCACTTTCCACCTGCTCTTCTAGACAAATTTCACGCGTGTTATTTGTCCTCTCTTCTTGATATTCTTGATTCGATGTGAGCTCCATGCTGGTGCTGCATACTCTATGATAGTTTTGATATATAATGTACAGTCTTTATTACCTTCCTAAAGGCAGTTCTTTGGCTCGCTAGTCTTACGTACGTAGCAGAAAGCATTCGATTGATATGCATTATGCTTAATCTCTGGTTTTACTCCCTTATAAGTGTTTGCCAAGTCTTTTGATTTCATAGGGAGAGATTTCTTTATCCAGATTTGGAGCCAGTCACTCTAGGATTTTCCTGGTGTAAATTATTATGTAACTTTTCCGCCTGCCTTCCATGGAGTACTACTACTTTCTTCCAGCCGTTTGTTGAGCTCTGATATCGTCTACTTTGTTCATCCTTCTAATCCATTCCTCCATCAATTTAATTTTCTGGTCCCCTTTCTTATCGGCCTCTTTCATCTGCTTCTTTTCTTCCATCTGTGCATGGTGAAATTTAAGTGTCTCCCCTCGCTTATTTCAATAAAGTTAAATTTCTGGCACTTGCCACTTCTGCAAATCCCCTTGCAGTGGTTCATTATGAGTTCACTATCATTTTGTCTCCGTCACCATCCCTCTGCTCTTCCCCCTCTTTATCTTCCTTTCTCTTCACTCTCTCACTCACCCTTCCTCACCCTCACTCTTAAATCTCTTCTCTGTTATTTTTTGTGTCAAGGATGACCTACACTGTAAACAAACTCGAGCCCCTAGCTTAACACACACTGAAGAATTGCTGCTCCTTTCCTTGTGTGTGTATGTGTGTGTGTACTCACCTATTTGTACTCACCTATTTGTGGTTGCAGGGGTCGAGTCACAGCTCCTGGCCCCGCCTCTTCGCTGATTGCTACTAGGTCCTCTCTCTCCCTGCCCCATGAGCTCTATCATACCTCGCCTTAAAACTATGTATGGTTCCTGCCTCCACCACATCACTTTCTAGGCTATTCCATGGCCTGACTACTCTATGACTGAAGAAATACTTCCTAACATCCCTTTGATTCATCTGAGTCTTCAACTTCCAATTGTGACCTCTTGTGTCTGTGTCCCATCTCTGGAACATCCCGTCTTTGTCCACCTCGTCTATTCCGCGCAGTATTTTATATGTCGTTATCATGTCTCCCCTGACCCTCCTGGCCTCCAGTGTCGTCAGGCCGATTTCCCTCAACCTTTCTTCATAGGACAATCCCCGTAGCTCTGGGACTAGTCTTGTTGCAAACCTTTGCACTTTCTCTAATTTCTTGACGTGCTTGACTAGGTGTGGATTCCAAACTGGTGCTGCATACTCCAGTATGGGCCTGACGTAGATGGTGTACAGAGTCTTAAACGAATCCTTACTGAGGTATCGGAACGCTATCCGTAGGTTTGCCAGGCGCCCGTATGCTGCAGCATTTATCTGATTGATGTGCGCCTCAGGAGATATGCTCGGTGTTATACTCACCCCCAGATCTTTTTCCTTGAGTGAGGTTTGCAGTCTTTGGCCATCTAAACTATATTGTGTCTGCGGTCTTCTTTGCCCTTCCCCAATCTTCATGACTTTGCATTTGGCAGGGTTAAATTCAAGGAGCCAGTTGCTGGACCAGGCTTGTAGCCTGTCCAGATCTCTTTGTAGTCCTGCCTGATCCTCGTCCGATTCGATTCTTCTCATTAACTTCACATCGTCTGCAAACAAGGACACTTCTGAGTCTATCCCTTCCGTTATGTCATTCACGTATACCAAGAACAGCACAGGTCCTAGGACTGACCCCTGTGGAACCCCGCTTGTCACAGGCGCCCACTCTGACACCTCGTCGCGTACCATGACTCGTTGTTTCCTCCCTGTCAGATATTCTCTGATCCATTGCAGTGCCTTTCCTGTTATGTGTGCCTGGTCCTCTAGCTTTTGCAGTAACCTCTTGTGAGGAACTGTGTCGAAAGCCTTCTTGCAGTCCAAAAATACGCAGTCGATCCACCCCTCTCTCTCTTGTCTTACTTCTGTCACCTTGTCATAAAACTCTAGTAGGTTTGTGACACAGGATTTTCCTTCCCTGAAACCGTGCTGGTTGTCAATTATACACTTGTTTCTTTCCAGGTGCCCCACCACTCTCCTCCTGATGATCGTCTCCATGACCTTGCATGCTATACACGTTAGAGATACAGGTCTGTAGTTTAGTGCCTCATGTCTGTCTCCCTTTTTAAAAATTGGGACTACATTTGCCATTTTCCATACCTCAGGGAGTTGCCCAGTTTCAAATGATGTGTTGAAGATCTTTGTTAATGGCTCACAAAATATCTCTGCTCCCTCTTTAAGGACCCATGGAGAGATGTTGTCTGGTCCCACCGCCTTTGAGGTGTCAAGTTCGCATAGCAGCTTCTTCACCTCCTCCTTGGTTATATGTACCTCGTCCAGCACTTGCTGGTGTGCCCCCCTGTTCTGATTTCTTGGAGTCCTACTGGTTTCCACTGTAAATACCTCTTTAAATCTTGTGTTGAGCTCCTGACATACCTCTCGGTCGTTTCTTGTGAATTCCCCATCACCCTTCCTCAGTCTGATTACCTGGTCCTTGACTGTTGTTTTCCTCCTGATGTGGCTGTACAACAGCTTCGGGTCAGTCTTTACTTTTGATGCTATGTCATTTTCATATTGTCTCTGAGCCTCCCTTCTTATCTGTGCATATTCGTTTCTGGCTCTTCGGCTGATTTCTTTATTTTCCTGAGTTCTCTGTCTTCTGTACCTTTTCCATTCTCTAGTACACCTAGTTTTTGCCTCCCTACACCTTTGGGTGAACCAAGGACTCGTTCTGTTCTTCCCATTATTTCTGTTTCCCTTGGGAACAAACCTCTCCTCTGCCTCCTTGCATTTTGTTGCTACATAGTCCATCATTTCTTGTACTGGTTTTCCTGTCAGTTCCCTCTCCCACTGAATGTCTTGAAGGAAGTTCCTCATGCCTGGGTAGTTCCCCCTTTTGTAGTTTGGTTTTTCCCAGCCTATTCCTGCTACTCTCTCCACTTGTGTGTGTGTGTGTGTGTGTGTGTGTGTGTGTGTGTGTGCGCGCGCGCGCTCTCACACTTCTGCGGTTGCTGGAGTTGGACCACAGCTCCTGGTCCCTACCTCTTAACTCCACACTACAGGTTTGAACGGTTTCCTACCTACTGGACCCTGTCATAAACATCCTTAAAACTGTGTTATGTTGTTTGTTTCCGCCTCATTTATTTCCTTCCCCTTCCTAACCTCCCAGAAACTGTTCTACTTCCTAGCATCTCAGGGAAACATTTGCATTTCTAATTTCCAGTTGTGCTCCTTTGTTCTCCATCCCAGTCTTTCAAAGTCAGGGCCATAGTCAAGGAGGTGAAGGCAGGATTGCCTTTCCGGGGCCACTGCTTACTTTGCGAGCGCAGACTAAGCTCTTTTACATATTAATTTGCCATAAATATATCGCTCTCTTCGTAATATATAATACATACTTTATCTGTTGGTTATAATCATGACCATATTTTTTAAAGGGGTGGACCGGTAAGCCAGCGGAAGGCCTCGGTCAGATGACCAGAAGCTCCATCTGCAGGTCATCATATAACAAAGACCCGCGTCAGGAAACACACGGCGTGTTTCTTGACAACCTTTACCTAACCAGCCAATTTCTACGTAACACATGATGTACGTTGATCAACCACTGTGCTGCATGTTAGACCCGCTTACTGCTCATCGTGGATTTTTTTTAAATACTCCGGCCGTTTCCCAATGACTATTGAATAACTGTTTTCTAATAAAGAAGAAAACAGTTATTCATTTAATCGCTGTCTTGCCAGAATGGCGCCGACATTACCAGTCAGATGACCCTCCAAACCCCAATATCCCGACACAGTCGAGTGCGTCTTTATGGCTTTATTGTAATTGAAAGTTGTAATAAGCACTGCCTATAGAAACAAGTCTTCAAGCTAACAACAATATGAACATAAGAAAGGAGGAACACTGCGGCAGGCCTACTGGCACATACTAGGCAGGTTTTACTATAAGAAAGATCCTGTACATTTAAGAAACAACTGGAATATAATCTTATCAGAATGTAAGATTGTTGACGAGTAAGATACGTGTTCAACAGATGAATATATCTTTGCTGAAACGTTTCACCCATGCGGTAGGCTTCTTCATTCAAATACAGAGAATGGATTCTAGGCAGTAGAAGTGACGAGGTGAAGATGTCGGTAAGATTGTTGCTGACAATATTGGTGGTATAACTTCACTGTCAGAAATAACATGTGAAATCTTACGATAAGGTTCCCAGACGAAACAAATAGCGAGAAAGTGGAAGAGTTCAGAAAATTAGTTCAAGACTAATACATTATATGTTCTGGACTGCCTTACTGGAAACAATACGAAATGAGGTAATAACAGAGTTGGAGTCAAATTACAGTGTTTTGTGGAAATATCCTGTAATGAGGGTCGATGATGGATAAGAAATGGCTGGAAATATGTATAGTAAATATGCTTGAGGATCTAGTGAAGGAATTGCAGCATTAAAAAAGTAACATCCATCACATCTGGAGAAATGCTTACCAACGTCAATTAGCAGTTTAAATCTTAACGCTTTATTTCATTGTCCATTTTTTAACAATAATAAACTGCAAATACATTGTTGGAGGCTTTTTATTATTATTAATCAGTTTACACTCTCCACTTTGTGATTTTTTTCCGAATAGAGGTTCTGGGGATGGGACAGGAATGTGCCTAGTCCCGGGGGTTCGTGTTGACTGGCTGTTTCCCTACAGTCTACCCTCTTTTGCCTGAAGTCCTCTGAGTACCTTGTATGTTATCAACCCATCTTCCCAGGTTATTATATTTTCTAACATTACCCGCTTCTTACACACTAGTCCTAGCAGTTCTTGGACTAGTCTTATTTCAGTTTTTTCGACTTCAGTTGCTTTCTGTGTTTGATCAGGTGTGAGCTCTAGGCAGGGGCTGCGTGTTCTGAGAAATCTGACATATGTAGTGTATAGCGTCCCGAATGATTGTTTGAAATTACCGAGAGGCTTTTTCAGGTCTACTAGAGGTATATATTCCTCTGAAAATTGCCTCCGGCAATTTTCAGAGGAATATATACCTCTAGCATACCATATCATATCTAGCATCATATGATGTTTACTCAAAGGTCCTCCTTCGCCTTCAAGATTCGCAGCCTCTCTTTTCACTACTCATCGGTCTGTTTTTTTTTCTCCTTCCATTATATTTATAAGGATTGCTGTGATTGAATTTCCTCCTAGCCATTTCTTTGAACATTATTGTAATCAGTCCCAATCCTGTTGCAGGCTTTCTATTTCTCCAGTTTTTATTCTCCTCATTAGTTTAACCTTATCTGCAAGCAATAAAATCTAAGACTATCTCTTCCGACAGGTAAAGTATACGAGGAACCGTACTGGTCCTAGCACTGACCCCTGTGGGACCCCTCTTCTCACCTCTGTCCATCCAGTCTGGATGGACAGAGGATGGACAGCTTGGACAGGTGTATCTGGATGATCCAGATACACCTGTTCAAGCTATTACAATATCTCTATGACCTTGGGTATTCGGTGATCCATTGTAGCAACTTTCACGTTATCCCTATCTGCTCCTTTTTGTATGCGGATCAATTTCTGGTGTAGTACCATATCATTTGCCTTCTTACTATAAAACACTATGAAGTCCATCCAGCCTTCTCTTTCTTGCTTTATGTCTGTCACTGTCGTAGAACTTCAGTAGGTTCGTAAAATAGAACCTTTCCCTCACTTGAACTTTTGTTGGTTGCCTCTGATAAACCTTTTACTCTCCAAGTGTTGCACGACTTTTCTTCTGAATGTCTTTATTACACTGAACAATACGCATGTCAACGATACAGGTGTGTAGTTCAGTTCTCTCTGCCTTCTTCCTTGAATACTGGAATAACATTTGTTTTCCATATTTGTAGTAGATAACCCGTTTCCGGTGACCTGTTGAATATTTGTGTTAGTGGTTCACACAGTGTTCCTCCATTTTGTTTCACAGTACAGCATTTCCTTCACTTAGTTCCCTGTTATGGGGATATTTTCTGGTCTGCAGTGGGCTACCCAATCTGCTCCTGTCTCTGGTGCTCAGTTTCCAAAAAGTCGTCTGTTCTCTTCACTGCAGACCTCTCCATAATACTTGACTAATCTATATAGTTGGTTCTTTATGGTAAGTTTTATTCTGATGTAGCTATAAAGTAGTCTGATGTAAGTACAAAGAGGTTTGGTTTTGATTCAGACTTTCTCGCTATGTCATTCGCAAACTGTTTACCTGATTACTTTTTCCTTGCGTATTAAATCTATTCTCAGAATCACTGGTTTATCCATGGATGCTCTGCATCCATGGATAAACCACGAGCACACACACACTGTTCTTCCAACTGCCTCGTCTATTGTTATACTTAAATTTCTTCTCCGTCTTCTAACAATTCCTCAATACGAAATTCATATCACCGTCATTTTCATTCCATTCTCCTTCCAACTGTTCTTCATTCAGGAAGACAATCATCTTTGTGTAGTCCCTTTTCTTGTAGTCCGGCTATACTCTCCCTCTTCTTTTCTTGGTCCTCTTCAGGTTTACATCAGCCAGGTAGTTAAAACTAGAGGCCTGGTCACAGACCGGGCCGCGGGGGCGTTGACCCCCGGAACTCTCTCCAGGTAAACTCTCCTGTCCTCCAGTGTCGTCAGATCGATTTCCCTTAACCTCTCCTCGTAGAACATGCCCCTTAGCTCCGGGACTAGTCTTGTTGCAAACCTTTTCACTTTCTCTAATTTCTTACGTGCTTGGCTAGGTGTGGGTTCCAAACTGGAACTGCATACTCCAATATAGGCCTAACGTGCACGGTGTACAGGGTCCTGAACGATTCCTTATTAATATGTCGGAATGCTAGTCTTAGGTTTGCTAGGTGCCCGTATGCTGCAGCAGTTTGGTTGATGTGCGCTTCAGGAGATGTGCCCAGTGTTATACTCACCCCAAGATCCTTTTTCGTAAGAGAGGTTTGTAGTCTCTGGACCCCTAAAATGTACTCTGTCTGCGGTCTTCTTTGCCCTTCACCAATCTTCATGACTTTGCATGTTGCTGGACCAGGCCTGCAGCCTGTCCAGATTCCCTTGTAGTTCCGCCTGGTCCTCGTCCGATTTAATTCTTCTCATCACTTCACATCATCTGCAAACAGGGACACTTCTGAGTCTATTCCTTCCTTCATGTCGTTCACAAATACCAGAAACAACACCGCTCGTCACATGCGCCCACTCTAACACCTCGCCACGTACCATGACACTGTTGTCTTCCTGACAGATATTTCCTGATCCATTGCAGTGCCTTCTCTGTTATTCCTGCCTGATCCCCCAGCTTTTGCACTAATCTTTTGTGTGGAACTGTGTCAAGCGCCTTCTTACAGTCCAAGAAAACGCAATCTACCCACCCCTCTCTCTCCTGTCTTACTGCTCGCACCCTGTCATAGAACTACAGTAGGTTTATGACAGGATTTCCCGTCCCTGAAACCGTGCTGGTTTTTAAGCTCATTCCTTTCTAGGTGATCCACCACCCTTCTGATTATTTCTTCCATGACTTTGCATACTATACATGTCAGTGACACTGGTCTGTAGCTGAATGTTTCGTGTCCGTCTCTTTTTTTAAAATTGAGATTGTGTTTGCTGTCTTCCATACCTCAGGTAGTCGCCCTCTTTCGATAGATGTGTTGAAGACTGTTGTTAGTAGTACACATGCCACCTCTGCTCCCTCCCTTAGGACCTATGAAGAGATGCTATCTGGCCCCAGATGCTATCTAGCTCGCTTAGCAGCCTCTTCACTTCTTCCTCGATTGTATGTATTGTGCCCAACACTTGATGGTGTACCCCTCCTCTCCATCTTTCTGGAGTCCCTTCTGTCTTCCCTATGAGTATTTCTTTGAATCTCATGCTGAGCTCCTCATATACTTCTCGGTTGTTTCTTGTGATCTCACCTCCTCCTTTCCTCAGCCTGATTACCTGGTCCTTGACTTGTTTTCCTCCTGATGTGGCTGTAGAACAGCTTCGGGTCAGATTTGGCTTTCGCTGTGTCATTTTCGTATTGTCGTTGGGCCTCCCTTCTTACCTGTGCATATTCATTTCTGGCTCTACGACTGCTCTCCTTATTCTCCTGGGTCCTTTGCTTTCTATACTTCTTCCATTCTCTGTCACAATTGGTGTTGGCCTCTCTATACCTTTGGGTGAATCAAGGGCTCATCCTGGCTTTCTCGTTATTTCTGTTACCCTTGGGTACAAACCTCTCCTCAGCTTCCTTGCATATTGCTGTTATATATTCCCTGCCAGTTCTCTGTCCCACTGAACCTCATGCAGGAAATTCTTCATGCCTGCGCAGTCCTCTTTCCTGTAGTTTTGCTTCATTTGTTCTGCCCTTCCTGCTTCCGTCTCCACTTGTAACTATGTATTCAAAGCTCAGAACCACGTGGTCACTGGCTCCAAAGGGTCTTTCAAATGTGATGTCCTCAATATCTGCAATACTCAAAGTGAGTAATAAGTCCAGTCTTGCTGGTTCATCTTCTCCTTTCTCTCTGGTAGCATCCCTTACGTGTTGGTACATGAGGTTTTCCAGTACCACGTCCATCATCTCAGCCCCCCACATTTCTGGGCCCCCATGTGGCTCCAGGTTCTCCCAGTCGATTTCCTTGTGATTGAAGTTCCCCACAATCAGCAGCTTTGCCCTGCTCACATGAGCCCTTCTGGCCACTTCAGCCAGTGTGTCAACGATTGCTCTATTACTCTCATCATACTCTTGCATTGGCCTCCTGCTGTTCTGTGATGGGTTATACATTACTGCAATTACCACCTTGGGACCTCCAGACTGAAGTGTTCCGATTATGTAGTCTCTTGCTTCTCCTCTGTTGCCTCTCTCCAGCTCATCAAAATCCCATTTTTTTTTTTGATGAGCAGTGTCACTCCTCAACCCCTTCTGTTCCCTCCTTCTTTCTTCAGGATCTGATATTCCATTGGAAACATGGCACCTGTTATCATTCCTAGGGACTTGGTTTCTGTGAGAGATATATCTGGTAATGCCTCTGACTCTTTTGTGACACTCCTCCCACTTATTCATTATTCCATCTGTGTTGGTGTACCGTACCTTCAGTTTCCTCTCCAACGCTGTGTTCTGGGGAGTCTGTGGGGTTAGAGGACCTGGCAGTGTGCTGTGGGATTCTACAGCACAGTGTGGTGTGGGGGCTGTAAGTGTAGATTGTGGGTTGTGTTGGAATAGCGTGTTTGGCTGTGGGGTTCTGGGGGTGGTTGTGTGTGTGCTTGTGCTTGTTGTTCTGCCCTGCTCTGGTTATCTTCTGTTTAGCCTGCCTTTGTCTTTCTTCGTAGCCCCTTTCATTTCTGTGTCCTCTCCCTCAGTTGCTGTCATTCTGTTCTTCTGTCACGGTCTAGGAATACCCTTTTGTATGTTGATGATTCCATCAGCCCTGGTTTCCCTTACAAGATCCTGCTCCGCACTGTTTCTGTCTTGAAAATCAGTTTGATCAGCCGATTTTTTCCCTTCAAGTACCCCCCTATTCTCTGAAAGTTTACTATCTCAGTCATGTCCTCCTCGCCTATATCTTTGATGATGTTCTCTATCTCCTGTTTTTCTTTCTGCCATCTTTCATTGCGTGTCCTTCCCTCGCTCTCCTGAAGCCCATGAATAAACACTGACTTCTCCCTCTCTTCCTCCCACTGTCTTTCCCTCTGTGTCTCAGGGTCCCGTTTGTACATGGCCATTGTCTCCCTTATTTTTTTCCTGTAACTCTTGGTGGCATGATGGTGCCTCTGCATGTGACCTGTCACCTTCTCCATCTTCTCTCCCCTCACTTACTGCTATCCCTGCTCCCAACAGCTCTCTTTCATTCCTCGGCCTGCTTGGTGGACTGAGAGGGGCTTAGCGTAAGTCTTGTCTCCTTCCTTTCCGTTGGGCTCTTGTGTGTGTAGTGTGTTTGTGTGTGTGTGTGTGTGTGTGTGTGTGTGTGTGTGTGTGTGTGTGTGTGTGTGTGTGTGTGTTTACCAGTCACTTCCTCATTGGCGCAAAAATGATTGGCCAAAACTTTATCCAATACTATTCCGAGGGACAGAGGCACTGTTTCTCATCGTCGTATAGCCATGGATGACGTGGAACAACTTGCGGTGACGTGAACCCCGTATACACAAATCACTGAATGCACCAACACACACGCACACACGCACGCACGCACGCACGCACGCGCGCGCGCACACACACACACACACACACACACACACACACACCGGGGCCAGGAGCTCGGACTCGACCCCCGCAACCTCAACTAGGTGAGTACACACACGTGCGCGAGCCTGAGGTCCCCAAGGAGCAACACTAGGGCCACTGTTCTAAATTTATGTAAATGACCTGCCGGGAAAGATTGAATCTTACACATCATTGTTTGCCGATGACGTAAAACTAATGAGAAGAATGAGAACAGAAGAGATAAGAGACAGGCTACAGGAAGACTTGGACAAGCAGTGAGAGTTGTCAAACAAGTGACTACTGGAGCTGAACCCAAATAAGTGTAAGGTCATGCAAATTAGGGGGGATGGATAATGAGAGAGAAGCAGACAGATAAACAGAGACAGACAGAGACAGAGAACATAGACAAAGTTTAGTGGGCGTGGTGAAAAACTACAAATATCTCTCAAGGAGAAAGAACCTGAAGCGAACATAGTAACCAACATATCGTCAGAGAGCACATTAACTGCATTGCATCAGCAGCATTTGCGAGGTTAGATAACACAAACACAATTTTTTTCCTGGCAAGTATTATTTTCCTACTCCTTTTATTGCAAAACAATAGAAAATGCCTATTATTCCTTTTAAGCTTTGCTTTTGTGGTTTACAGGATGAATTTATGACAAAAAAAATGGCTAAATTTCAATAATTTTTCCTTGTTTTGGATGTAAAACAAGAACATAATAAAAGAAATAAAATTTACATAAATAAAATTTACACAAATTTTATTTTACACTTCCGAAACATATTTACAAAGTTAAAAATAAGCAGTTTTCTAGATTTGCGAGCATGCAACAAATCACTTTTTCTTTAAGCCCGCAAATGTAGTCTCCCATCATGTTTTCATTATAAGATCTCTGATATCTGTGTTCAAAGTTCATTATATCTTGGTGGAAGCGCTCCCCTTGCTCCTTTGAGTATGCTCCCATATTCTCCTTGAAATTTTCAAGATGATCATCAAGGGCATGGACCTTGAGGGACATCCTACAGTCCATCTGACCATAGCTTTTTACCAAGGTCTCTATAAGTTCCACATAATTGTCAGCCTTGTTGTTGCCCAGAAAGCCCTGTGCTACAGAAACAAAACTCTCCCAGGATTCCTTTTCCTTCTCTGTGAGCTTCTTTGGAAATTCTGAGCACTCCATGATTTTTCCTGACCTGTGGTCCAGTGAAGATTCCAGTCTTCACCTTCGCCTCTGATAGCTTGGGAAATAAGTCATGAAGATACTTGAAAGCTGCAGACTCTTTGTCAAGAGCTGTAACAAACTGCTTCATTAGCCCTAGTTTCATGTGTAATGGAGGGAACAGAACCTTCTGAGGATCCAATGGTTTATGTTTGATATGTCTTCCTACTGAGAACTCAGTCCTTTGAGGCCAGTGCTTCGTCTGGTAATGTGCTACTCTGTCTCTATCCCAGTGACAGAGATAACAGGGAAACTTGGTAAAACTTCCTTGGAGTTCCATCAAAAATGCCACCATTTTGAAGTCTCCAGTAACTTCCCAGCCATACTTATCACAGTTTAAAGCTTCCAGTAGAAGCTTGACACGGTTGTAGTCCTCCTTAAGATGCACTGAATGAGCCAAAGGAAGAGATGGATACTTGTTCCCATTGTGCAGAAGTACAGCTTTTAGGCTTTTGGAGGAGCTGTCAAGAGTCTCCACTCATCTGGATGGCATGCAATTCCAATTGCATCAAACAGGCCTGATACATCATTACAGTAGCACAACTTGTCTTCATTAGTGAAGAAGCTTGAGAAATGTTAGTGACGTTTTCTTTGGCTTGTCACTTGCACACTTCCATCCACCAAGTCCCACTCCATGAGCCTTGAAATCAAAACCTCAGCATTTGACTTTATCAAACCAAGATATCTGATAAGGTCATTGAGGTTGGTTGGTTTGGGTAGTAAGGATTCCTCCTAACAGCTGCATCCGTGAGATCATAGTCTTGTTCACTGTGCTCTTCATTTTCTGATTTGCCGATTTCTTCTTCTGACAGTTGACTTCTTTCTGGAGGTATAGGTACAGGAAGATCAGCACTGTGTGATACTGGTGCAATAAAAGAGGGAAGGTCTGGATAAGAAATATCAGGCGTATTTTTTCCAGTTCGGTGTTTGGAAGGATCCACCAGGCAGAAGCAGCAGTTGGTTGAGTGATCAGTGGGTTCACGTCATATTCTAGGAACAGTAAACTTCATAGCTCATTTTTTTTCTCCTCTATCATCCTGTAAAAGAACATAAGAATCAGTTTCTGTTACTTACATTTCATTGAAAAAATGTTCCTATTCAAGACATTACCCTTCACATAACTAATGACTTTCTTACCCTCCAGTGTTTTCTTACAATGTTCACAAGCAACAAGAGGTGTCCAGGTCTTGTCTTGGTCCTCAACTGCCATGCCAAAATATGCTTTGTAAGCTTCACACATTTTTTTTAGATGCTGTTACAAAGAACTTCTTTGCTCTTGTCTTAATGAATTGACCACATATGTAGCAGAATGTATCTGGAGAATGATTGCAGCCTCTTGATGCCATTTCACTTCTTCTGGTGTGTCTTCTCAGGTAGCCAGAGCTGAACTGAATGCTTGTTTGTGAGCCCATGTTTTTATATTTGCCAAGCAAAACCCTAGAACGTAATAGTTTTAAATCAGTCTTTGTTGAAAGTGTTCCAGAAGTGTCCTGACCACAAAAGCAAAGTTTTGGGATCAAATTTTTTTTTTAAATTTTGTTTAGTTATAAAGAATTGGGAAATGATGCTTATTTCCCAGGAACACGACAAGAGAGAAATTTTGTTACAGAATGATAATCTCGCAACTCCCATCAAGTACCTTAACGCAGTCATTTAGAGCTCTGTACAGCCTATCGTGAAGTATACAGCACCAGCGTGGAGCCAGGACCCCGGTCAAGCATATCTGGACACACAAGGTCTATAGGTCTGCAGGAAGACTAGTCCCAGAGCTGAGATGCTTCAGTTAAGAGAAAAGACTAAAGGAACAAAGCCTGTCGACTTTAAAGATGAAGATAATGACCACTGAACATATGATTACAATTACACAAGATACTCAAGGATTCAATTGGATAGATATGGACAGTGTGTTGGAAATGCAAATCGTAGGGACGAGAGGGCATAAATGAAAGGTAAAGAATATACGTAAGCAACATGGCTGTTAGGTAATATTTCTTTAGAGTGGTAAAAAGCGGGAGAAACTAGATGAGGATGAACAAAAAGGAGCAATTCCGTGATGATGAGGAAGTGGGAGTCGAATACCATACACAGGTCAAGAGTAAGAATGATATGTACCGAGAGGCCAGGAATCAATAATGCCGATGGTTGTAATTTACAATGAGGACCCACCTGTGACTCAACCCATGAAAAAATACATGCAAGCAGACACACACACACACACACAGCAATAGACGATATCATGACAGGAAAAATATTGTAAAATTGCTATGAACAGTAACACTTAGAGAATATAGACCTATACAATACATCATCATTGGCTCAGAAAAGCTATATAGACCCACAATCCCTGTGATGAATGACCCATAACGGTTTAGCGATTTACATAAATATTAATTACAACATATGATGGAAATCAGACAAAAAAAAAAAAAGGTAGGCGAAATATATATATCCCCCGGCCGCAAAAAAGCCTTCAGAAAGTACCACATTCAAAATGTGAATGAAATCTCATAATGGGTAAAGAATATCTCACTGGGTAAAGCACAACCAGCTTAATTCCACGGGACTCAGTCGTAGGTCCTTGATTCTTCCTAGTACAAGTGAACAATCTACCAGGGATGATAGACATGTTTGTGTAGGAGAGAGTGATGTAAATAGCTTAGAAACCCGACAAGTTGAAGAATAAGACACTCTTGCAACATTTGTGAATTTTTACTGGAAAAACATTTCTCCAGTCAGTGGCTTCATCAGATCTTGGGATCTTGAAACAGGGAATTCTCCTACGCTTTCGTAACCTAAAGGCATGAACCTACTTACACTAGTGAATTTGTCCAGTGGTGACTCCGCCTCCTCCTACTTCTGCTCACCTGACTGCATATGCTGTACTTTTATCAAGATTGATGGACTGAACACATCGACTACAGGCTGAGGGACTGATTACCTAAAACTCCTCATCTTTCTCAATTCTTCTCCGTATTGGACTGAAGAAGCCACTGGCTGGAGAAACGTTTCCTCAGTGAAAGTTCCAAAAAGTTACACAAATGTTTCATTCTTTAACTTGTGTAAGAGACGACGACTGATGTAAACTACCGGGAGATAACCAAAGAAATTATCAAATATGCGATTTCTGAAATTTAAATTCAGTAAAGGAAAACTAATGAAAATTGTCATAAGAGAATAGACCATCTTCAGTGTACATCCTGAGTAAAGGAACAATTCGGAGCCAATAAAGGACGAAACCTGTTATTAAATATCCTGCTTAACCCACCTCAGCGAACACATCAATATTATACGACTTCCACTCCTTTCTGCTACTAATACTTTTGCCTCCTTTCACTCTTCACTCCCATTCCTATATCTTGTGCCACTAAAACTACTCTCCTTACCTGCTACAACTACTACTACTACTTCCACTACCTGCCTTACCACTACTGTTTCTTCTTCTCTTGGTCCCTTCCTTGTCTTCCTCGCCTATGTATACTGGCTCCCTCACTCTTTTGTCATCATCATCGTCTTGTCACATGGCTTCTTCCGAAAGAAATAGTTCACGAACTCTTTGTAACTTGATAAAACCCACTGTGTGGGCGGAACGTAGTCAATAAAGGATCGCATTATATGGCTATTGTGTTTATTTTTCCATCTTGTCGGTATTTTATACCATTTATCTCCAATAGGGTTATCAAAGCTTATTCTTTGGTTAGCATTGAAAATGGGTTGGGCAAATATTTTCGTTAAAGGGGTTTGGGTTTCAAGCTGCAATGACACGATTGCAAACAAACCATACCACGAGTGGGGATAGAACCCGCGGTCAGAGAGTCATTAAACTCCAGATCGAAGAGTTAGCCACTGGGCCAGCTGGCTACAAATGTACCTAGTTGGATGAATCTTATGTAGCCAGCTGGCCCAGTGGCAAACACGTCGGTCTGGACTTTAATGACTCTGACCTAGGGTTCTATCCCCACCCGTGGTATAGTTTGAGAAGGACATGCCTACTATGGGCCTGTAGGCCTGCTTCCGTGTTTATCCTTTCTTGTATTGTCTTAACTGAATTTCATGATGCTCTAAACCGATGTGGGTCATTCAGCTCAAGAAGTGGTGGTGGCAGTGCCGCATATTGAAATGATTTCCTAATATATACCAGACCGTGGTGTACCTCCAGTTGATGTAGATCAGACCAGAGGTAAACATGACCAGGTGAACTATTTCCATGCATAATAAAATATGGTTAAAAGTTATAACCAAATATTAGAACTTGGACTTTTAGAAATAACTCTCTGTATTCTAACTTTGACGAGAGATTGTTGGGCTTTAGTTATTGGATTCATTATGTACGCTTGTTTTATGAGTACCTACCGGGCTTGTAGGTACATTTTAACGGTATCAAGTTAAAATCTTACAGTCAACACCCCACACTACTACCCTCAACCCACACTGCTGCCCTACACCTCCCACAATACCTTCCACCCCCACTACAACCCTCAACCCCCACACTACTACCCTCAACCCACACTGCTACCCTCCACCTCCCACAATACCTTCCACCCCCACTACAACCCTCAACTCCCACACTATTACCCTCAACCTCCACACTACTACCCTCCACCCCAACACTACTACCCTCCACCCCCACTACTAACCTACACCCCCCCACCCCCACACTACTACTGCTACCCTCAACCACACCACTACTACCCTAAACCACACTCCACCCCCACACTCCTCTCACACACTGTAAACCAACACACACACACACACACACTTCACCCCTAAACACACCCACCACCCCACACACCCTTCACACCCCCCCGCACCCTTCACCCCCACATTCCCTCCACTCCTCCCAGCCAGGGCATGCAACACAGAGTGGCATGTTGGCATGTATTGCAAGGCGTTGCATGAAAGTTTGAGTGCGACGTTCTGGCTCCGCGATACGACAAGCTGATCGCATTCATTATTAATACTCAACTCAAACAGCATCAGAAAATACGGAGTATACGACGGATGCGTTCCCCCTCTCCCTCCCTCTGCCAGCCTCCCTCCCTCCTTCCCCTCTCTCCCTCCCTGACAACATCTCTCCCTCCCTGCCAACCTCCGACTCGTAATTGCGTTCTGACTCCAAATAAAACGCCCAACATGTGTTTTAAGACTGCGTTTTTTCCTGTCATATATTATGTCTCTCTTTCTTTCCTCTTCTCTCTTCTGTTCTCATTCTCTCTTCCTCTCTCTCTCTCTCTCTCTCTCTCTCTCTCTCTCTCTCTCTCTCTCTCTCCCCTGGAGTTTTAATCCATGTTGACAGTATTCATTATGTGTTGTTATACCTCGGAATTCATGAGGGCGGTGTTGATATTGCAAGATTTTGTTCTTGTTTTTTAACAGGTGGTGCGCCAGGCTCGTATGCAAGACGCGGCCAAAGAAATTGTGTTGTTGTATTGCGGAGTTTGTTGCACCTAAATTATCTCAACACACACACACACACACACACACACACACACACTTTGATACCCTCAAAGCTTGTATTAATGCCTCTGCGTATACGCTTGTGGACACTAAATGCAACGCCAGTCTTCTTAGGAGCTCTAAGCTAAACGCTGCGTCACTCTGTTAGTGGGTGGTTTCTAAGGTTAAGTTACGCATTATCCTTCTCAGTAGCTGAGATTTTAGGGAATGAAAAGAAAAAGAAAAAACACGTGAAAATAATTTGGATTTTTTTAGCAGAGGTAATCCATCTATAACTTAACTTACAAGGCAAACAAAAATCCACAGCTACGGTAAAAAACATTCATTTTTTCCTCGTTCCTGGATGCTATGTCTCCTGATGCACCCGTTCCCTCATCCTATAAGGGTGAATGTACTGCGGGATCTAGTGGAGACATAGGAACAGGGAAGGAGAATCCTGCTCTCTCTCCCATGGATGCTCACATCTTACTGATGCAAAGGGGGGGGGGGCCTAATTCTGCTGAGGCTTGCCCTCTGGAACACCTAGACAGGAAAGCCAAAACAAGGAGCTTGATTCGTATGTCCTAAGGGAAACAATTCCCACTCTCCTTCTATGGGGTGGTCGTCAAGTAATCCTCCCAGCGAGCTTATTTCTGGATCCTCTGCAGATTCTAGGTAGGACTGATATATGGGAAGTCTAAGAACCCTTCCTTTTCCTCTTTCCTTTTCCATAGCGCCGATTTCCTGCTTCAAGCATAGCTAGTGCACCCGATGCTCTTCGTAAGAGATAAACACTTCCTCCCGGGAGAAGTTATATGATGCCCACTGGAAGCGGTACAGATCTTTGGACTCTGAAGTGGGTCCATCAACTGAAAATAAACAAGATCATTCTACTTTAGAGCTTGACCTTCTCTAACCAGTTTATTGCTTTGGGTAAGGACTCTGGGAAACCCCATGAAGGATGCATCTGCTGTCACATGTCAGACTGCCAAGTTAAAGTTGACCAACTCCCTTGATAGCAACTCTTCATTGAATGTTACCATGGTGGAGGCTGCCTAGAACTTCACTGGTCTGATATAGTCTCTCCCTAATGAAACAGTTGATGCGTTCAGCAACATACTGAAGATATGCCTGTTATCATAAGGGACCATGGCCAGTCTTTAATATGTTTGTAGAAGATTTAACTCGGTACAAGGCTGTCTCAGGGTTGCTTTAAAAAAACACGTGAGCAAACACTAGGACATATTTATTTGAAAAGTTTTCTAATAAATATGTCCTAGTGTTTGCTTACGTGTCATTTTAAACCAATTTGTCTTTTTAAGCCAATTTGCCAAGATTTATACTATGTCTCTAGCTTCCAAATATGCGTTTTTTGTCTGTATTCCCTTCATTACGTGATCGTTGAGAAAAAAGGTATGCTTCTCGACCTATTCTGCTCTCCGTCACAGCCGCCTGTTTGTTTTCTCTACCCCTTCCCCTCCCCCACTCTGATTAGTATTTGATAATTCTGCTCTAGGAGACTTACTGATCTTTGTAGCTCCTTCCTTTTCCTGGGTAACGTAAACTCTATCATTCTTTGTGAGATTTTGGTTATCGTGTTCCGTAATATCATGCAGGCGCCTCTTCTGTTCTAGTATTTTGTTCTTAGACTCCAAGTTTTTTGTTACCTTTGATTTGAACAGGAGACTACGGGGTCTTTCCGCCTAGTCTCTACTCATCGTGTCTTCAAGAATCGGAATCACTTCGCAGGTGCCATCGACGAGTTTTTTAAGATGGGTATATAGCCACCTCTTGAAGTTTATTCTGAGCTGGACGAAGTTTGGCATTTATCTGTACTCTGGCTTGTACTCACGACCACCGGTTTCCTTGTGAAAGTATCTACAGTCAGCATCGTCGGAATGTGTGCTTCTTCTATCGTTGTATTCATTATCAGTACTCCTTGGTAAACAAATAAACTTTCCAACAGGTATCTGCTTTTAATTAAGAGGAAGGTAGTTTAGAAAAGTCCGGAGAGCCTCCTGGACCTTCTATATCGCGGAGTTGGGTCAGTTTTACCTCACCCCTTAAATGGGGAAATATTTCCCGAATATACTGACTTGCCTACTCCACTACTGGCATTCAAGGGTAAATTTTTTTTAACACACCGACCGTCTCCCACCGAGGCAAGTTGACTCGAGAAAGAAGAAAAGTTTTTCTTCTTTTTGCATTAATTTATACAGGAGAAGGGGTTACTATCCCCTTGCTCCCGATATTTTAGTCGCCTCTTACGACACGCATGGCTTACAGAAGAAGGATTCTTCACTTCCCAATAGAGTTCAGTAGCTAATATCCTTGCTGAAATTTTTGTCTGTCCCTAATTTTCGAGACTACAGTAATGTCTTCCTGGACCTGTCTGCCGAAGAAAGTATTAGGATACTTTGTCTCTCTCCTTACAGCTCCTGGGAAGGACAGGTGGCATTACGAGATTTTGTAGTAGTGCCACCTCTCTCCACACTTCAATGTATTTGCAGTATTTTAGATCTACACGAATTTATGTGGACAAATGTTATTCTTCCTTGTAGATGGCGACCGTCTGAGATTTTAGCTATTTCCAGGCTGAGCCGGAACTCAGATCGGGTGGTAAACTATTACCGGTTTTGCTTTATTTGTTAAATATGCAGAATGACTTGAGGAACTGACCACTCTTACCGAGAGTGACGAACTGATCACTTCAAAACAACTTCTACTGTTCCAGAATTGTATTGCTTCCTGTATTCGACTGAAGTCTGTTGTGCAGGCGAAACGTTCCGTCAATAAAGATATTTAAGTGTTACACATGTGTCTTATTCAACAACTTGTCGGTATAGTATACAACCAATAATATGCATATGTAGAATGTTGTAGAGGAAGGTGAACGTTTGATTAGATTTTCATCTGGAGCAGAATGGTAACATCTCGTCTATGCTGTTTTATTTTCGTAGATTCCGAAAACACTGTCTTTGAAACTGTTGACTGACAATATTCGTCAGGGTTTCAACAAGACGTTCCAGATTATTGGGGATCTTTATTAACTTGGAAAATGCCTGTGGCCTTACATGGAGGTGAAGAGTTCTCAGCTGTCTCAATCAAACGAGTCTTGAGTTCACTGCTCTGGTTTCTCACGTAATTTTTGAGCATCAGAACGTTCTCCTTGAGAGATGGTACTTGTGAGAATTTCTCCAGGAAGAAATCCCGCTTGGCAGCGTTTTAAATATCTTATTTTGTAATAACAATTGATGGAAATGTTAGTGTTAGCCTGCCTGAGCGAAGTCTTCCCTCTACAAGGACAATCTGGCACTTTCTGCTCGAGGTCAACTGGTGTACGGTCCTCCTCTGAGGTAGCCTGCTACTGGCTCCAGATGATATCGAACATATGACAAGCAGTCTCCATGGGATAGTTTTCCACTTGGAAAATGGTAACCAAGCAATTAGCTTCATTCCAGATATGACGGTGTACAGTATCTTCGCTATGAACATCAAGTGACATTTTCAGGAATGGTTCTTGACTGGGCACTGACGTTAGCTCCCTATCTTAAGAAACATGCGGGTTAGGTACTTTTTAACGGTCTTATCCCTGTCCGCTAATCGTTAGATAGACGCGGCTACTCTGGCAGCCAGCCAAATTGTGTCTATGGTGTCCTGGTTTCTGGAGAATCAGCAAAACATCTCATATTCTTAGATCAGATCAAAGCAGTGGAAAGCATTTTCTGGAACGAAGAAGAATGGGATCTCAAAATTTGTACATGAAAAATATTCGGAGGTCATGTCTAGAATCTGCACAAATTGATTGGTACAATGTGACAGGGAATCTTGAGTCCAGTGACTTTCTTGACACGGTTCAGGATTGCTTTTTAAAACAGTTTGTGACAGAAACAACTAGAGGAAACAATCTGCTTGACTTGGTTCTTGCCGACAAAGAATCACTAGTCAATAATCTTGAGGTTAATGATGAGTTTGGGGAAAGCAATCACTTAGCTTCAATTTATCATGGAATCACCCAGATAACTGCAATCAAGTCTCTGTCCCAGACTTCCGTTTGGCTCACTTCATGGGACTGAGAAATTACCTGGGTGGGCTAAATTGGGATGACCTGACTATGGGTCAGGTAGGTGATCTTGGTTGCCAATATGACGCGTTTCAGAGCTTAGTGCTAGCTGCCCAGACAACTTTTGTTCCGAGTAGGGAAATTAGATCTAACAAAAATAATCTTAAATAGATAAATAAAACATCTCAGTTGTCAAAAGAGAGGCACATATAGTCGTATCAAAAGAGGGGATGGGCAGTGGGCATTTAAGAAATCAATATATTCAGTTAAAGAGAGATATAAAAAAAGGAACAAGAAAAACAAAAAGGGATTATGAGGCTAAAGTCGCAAGGGATTCGAAGACTAATCAAAAGGGTTCTTTCAGGTATGGTATAAACCTTGGTAATAAGTACCGACAAGTTAGTATATAAAGACACGTAAGCAAACACAAAAGCATTGCTTCCTTCGATGTCACAGTCCTCTTTACCAACGTTCCTACCCACGCTGCAACAAACATTCTGAGACAGAGGCTCAGAGGCATCGCTGGGGTTGGTGTCACCCGGTGCGGAATCTTGGGTGTCACCCGGGGCAGCATCTTTGGTGTCACCCCCATGAAATTCGAGGGCGGGGGGACGGGGGTAAACTCCAGTTACGTCACTATCGCATGACCAGTGACTAATGTTTAGTAATAAGAACGTTTAAGGACCATAAACCAAACAGGAGAATACTTCTCAACATAATTAATGATAAAATAAATAATCGTAGTAATATTGAGGAAACAAACTCAAATATCACTGAGTACAGCAACAGATCCTACATTTATTCGTCTTCAACAATGCCCCCCCCAAAAAAAAAAATAAAAAAATAAAGAAAAACATTTCAATATCAGAGAAACACTAGTTCTGATTTGACCTTGAGTCCAGGTATCATCTCAGTGAATCTGATCTTACATTTGACCTTGAGTCCAGGTATCATCTCAGTGAATCTGATCTTACATTTGACCTTGAGTCCAGGTATCATCTCAGTGAATCTGATCTTACATTTGACCTTGAGTCCAGGTATCATCTCAGTGAATCTGATCTTACATTTGACCTTGAGTCCAGGTATCATCTCAGTGAATCTGATCTTACATTTGACCTTGAGTCCAGGTATCATCTCAGTGAATCTGATCTTACATTTGACCTTGAGTCCAGGTATCATCTCAGTGAATCTGATCTTACATTTGACCTTGAGTCCAGGTATCATCTCAGTGAATCTGATCTTACATTTGACCTTGAGTCCAGGTATCATCTCAGTGAATCTGATCTTACATTTGACCTTGAGTACAGGTAACATCTCAGTGAATCTGATCTTACATTTCACCTTGGGTACAGGTAACATCTCAGTGAATCTGATCTTACATTTCCTTGACTTCAATCCTGCAAAATCATCTATCACATCATCAAAATCAATGATTTTCCCTATATAGGCCTATATAGACTATATAGAAACGAAGGATTCTTCTCTTATGTTGGTGCAGCACTGTTTTGTACATTAGTGTCACCTTTAGAGGCTCTATAGTGTCACCCCCTAAATGGTGTCATCCGGGGCGGCCCGCCCCCCATCCCTTACGACGCCTCTGAAGAGGCTCACTGAAAACCACGACCTCCCTTTACCTCTTCTAGATTTTACCAGTCTAGTGGATCTCTGTGTTAATTTCAACTTTGTCAAGTATCAGGACAACTGTTACAAAAAGTGCTTTGGGATGGCAATGGGCAGCCCGCTCAGTGCTGTGCTTGTCAACCTCTTCATGGAAAACCTAGAGACAGAGAAATTCAGCACCGTCATCCACAATACCATTATCTGGCTAAGATAGGTTGACGATATATTGGTTTTCTATCCGAGACTTCTCAGTATCCAAGCCCTTCTTAACTAGGTCACTGCAACCGAACCATCAATAAAATTTGCACTTGAACTCGAAAAGGATGGCAAACTTCCTTTCCTCGACGTCCTCCTGTGCAGATCTCCCGACAGTGACAAACTTCTCTTCAAAGTGTATAGAAAACCTACCAACGAGGACGATCTTATACACTTCTATTCACACCAAGACACCCGCACTAAAAGAGGAGTCCTCACTGGCTTCTTGAGAGCTCTTCGCATCTCCAGCCCTTGTTTTCTTGAAGAAGATTGTATTTACATAGCACAAGCCTTTACACTTCTTCATTTTCCATCTTTCTTCATCCGAGATTGCAGACTCAAGGCACAAGCTATCCTCAACAAACTACCCATATGATGATGTTGCCACGAATACTCCCATGTGGTGATGTTGCCACGAATACTCGCCGGGCACTTGCTAAGAATAACATCAACGTTTCCACCATAAACACATCGTCGATCAAAGACCTCAATAAGAAACGCAGCCCCACGCCTCTAACTTCCACAGCAGGTGTCTACACCATACCCTGTGGATTCTGTCCTAAGAAATATGTAGGCGAGACAGGTAGAGATGTTGCAATCCTCCTGAACGAGCATCGAAGTACCTGTAACACAGAGACGATTTAAGGTACTCCTGTGTCCTCCACAGAGACTCCACGGGGCATTAGATGAACTGGGATGAGGCACATCTCATTCTCACCGAACCAGACCTCAGACGCCGACGGTGTTTAGAAGCCTCGCTAATCGCCGTCACCGACACAATAGAACGTAACACTGGAAACCACAAAATTTCTAAAGCCTTAGCACACATGATACTCAAGCAGGCTAAGCACCACCAACCCAACAACACAGGAGTCACATGATCTCATCGTCTACCCGTCCTCATCCCAACATGGCATTCTTCAAGTCACCATACGTCACTCACCCCTCACTCTCCTATATATAATGTCTTTCTACCTCTGCATGTTGGAAGTGATCAAGGTCCCAGGACCGAAACGTTTTCTAATAAATATATCATAGTGTTTGCTTACGTATCTTTCAGGTACACATAAGTAAGATTAGGGAAAAGATAGGCCCACTTAAGAGTAACTCAGGTCAGATCATTGACATTGATAAGGAAATGTGTGAACTTTTCAATACCTACTTCATCTCAGTTTTTGCTCAGGAAGATACTAGCAAAATTCCAGAAATAATAAATTATGTAGAACAGGACGATAATAAACTATGCACTATAGGGGTAACTAGTAACATGGTCCTCAGACAAATAGAGAAATTAAAACCTAACAAATCCCCAGGCCCTGATGAACTGTTTGCAAGGGTTTTAAAGGAATGTAAAGAGGAACTTCGCATACCTTTGGTTAATCTTTTCAATATATCCACAGGGGATAGTGTAGACGCCTGATGTAGAAGTTAGAGGTGTGGGGCTGCGTTTCGTAGTGAGGTCTTCGATAGATGACGTGTTTATGGTGGAAACGTTGATGTTACTCATAGCAAGTGCCCGGCGAGTATTCGTGGCAACATCACCACATGGGAGCACTATGAACTGCTTAGGGGGCCGTTCCATGGGCGGTTTGTTGAGGATAGCTTGTGCCTTGAGTCTGCAATCTCGGATGAAGAAAGATGGGAACTGAAGACGTGTAAAGGCTTGTGTTATGTAAGTACATTCTTCTTCAAGAAAACAAGGGCTGGAGATGTGAAGAGCTCTCAAGAAGAAGTCAATGAGGACTCCTCTTTTAGTGTGGGTATCTTGGTGTGAATAAAAGTGTACAAGATCGTCCTTGTTGGTAGGTTTTATATACACTTTGAAGAGAAGTTTGTCACTGTCGGGAGATCTGCACAGGAGAACGTCGAGGAAAGGAAGTTTGCCATCGTTTTCGAGATCAAGTGTAAACTTTATTGATGGTTCGACTGCATTGATCTTGTTGAGAACGGCCTGGATATTGAGACGTCTCGGATAGAAAACCAATATATCATCAACGTATCTTAGCCAGGTAACGGTGTTGGGAATGAGGCTGCTGAATTTTAACTTCTTTAAGTATCAGGACAACTGTTACAAACAATGCTTTGGGATGGCAATGGGCAGCCTGCTCAGTGCTGTGCTTGCCAACCTCTTCATGGAAAACCTAGAGACAGAGAAATTCAGCAGCCTCATTCCCAACACCGTTACCTGGCTAAGATACGTTGATGATATATTGGTTTTCTATCCGAGACGTCTCAATATCCAGGCCGTTCTCAACAAGATCAATGCAGTCGAACCATCAATAAAGTTTACACTTGATCTCGAAAACGATGGCAAACTTCCTTTCCTCGACGTCCTCAACAAACCGCCCATGGAACAGCCCCCTAAGCAGTTCATAGTGCTCCCATGTGGTGATGTTGTCATGAATACTCGCCGGGCACTTGCTAAGAGTAACATCAACGTTTCCACCATAAACACATCATCTATCAAAGACCTCACTACGAAACGCAGCCCCACACCTCTAACTTCTACGTCAGGCGTCTACACTATCCCTGTGGATTCTGTTCCAAGAAATATGTAGGCGAGACAGGCAGAGATCTTGCAGTCCACCTGAATGAGCCTCGAAATGCCTCTAATAGAGACGATGTAAGGTACGCCTGAGTCCTCCACAGAGACTCCACGGGGCATTTAATGAACTGGAATGAGGCACAACTCGTTCTCACAGAACCAGACCTCAGACGCCGACGGTGCCTAGAAGCCTCTCTAATCGCCGTCACCGATATTAAAGAAGGCAACACTGGAAACTACAAAATTTAAAAAATATTGGCATACATGATACTTAAGCACCACCAACCCAACAACACAGGAGTCACATGATTTCATCGTCTACCCGTCCTCATCCCAACATGACATTCTTCAGGTCACCATGCGTCACTCACACCTCACTCTCCGCCTATATATAAAATGTCTTTCTACCTTTGTATGTTAGAAATGATCAAGGTCCCAGGACCGAAACGTTTTCTAATAAATACGTCATAGTGTTTGCTGACCTGTCTTTCTAAACCAACTTGTCGGTATTTATTACCAAGATTTATACCAGGTTTATGCCTGATCAGTTTGTAAGAAAAATCCTAGGAAAAAGGATGGTTTGCAGAAGTAGAAGGATCTGCCCTTGGTTTTGAGAAGGACCTGCCCTTGGTTTTGAGAAGGACCTGCCTTTGGTTTGGAGAAGGACCTGCCTTTGGTTTGGAGAAGGACCTGCCTTTGGTTTGGAGAAGGACCTGCCTTTGGTTTGGAGAAGGACCTGCCTTTGGTTTGGAGAAGGACCTGCCTTTGGTTTGGAGAAGGACCTGCCTTTGGTTTGGAGAAGGACCTGCCTTTGGTTTGGAGAAGGACCTGCCTTTGGTTTGGAGAAGGACCTGCCTTTGGTTTGGAGAAGGACCTGCCTTTGGTTTGGAGAAGGACCTGCCTTTGGTTTGGAGAAGGACCTGCCTTTGGTTTGGAGAAGGACCTGCCTTTGGTTTGGAGATGGACCTGCCTTTGGTTTGGAGAAGGACCTGCCTTTGGTTTGGAGAAGGACCTGCCGTTGGTTTGGAGAAGGACCTGCCGTTGGTTTGGAGAAGGACCTGCCGTTGGTTTGGAGAAGGACCTGCCGTTGGTTTGGAGAAGGACCTGCCGTTGGTTTGGAGAAGGACCTGCCGTTGGTTTGGAGAAGGACCTGCCTTTGGTTTGGAGAAGGACCTGCCTTTGGTTTGGAGAAGGACCTGCCTTTGGTTTGGAGAAGGACCTGCCTTTGGTTTGGAGAAGGACCTGCCTTTGGTTTGGAGAAGGACCTGCCTTTGGTTTGGAGAAGGACCTGCCTTTGGTTTGGAGAAGGACCTGCCTTTGGTTTGGAGAAGGACCTGCCTTTGGTTTGGAGAAGGACCTGCCTTTGGTTTGGAGAAGGACCTGCCTTTGGTTTGGAGAAGGACCTGCCTTTGGTTTGGAGAAGGACCTGCCGTTGGTTTGGAGAAGGACCTGCCGTTGGTTTGGAGAAGGACCTGCCGTTGGTTTGGAGAAGGACCTGCCGTTGGTTTGGAGAAGGACCTGCCTTTGGTTTGGAGAAGGACCTGCCTTTGGTTTGGAGAAGGACCTGCCTTTGGTTTGGAGAAGGACCTGCCTTTGGTTTGGAGAAGGACCTGCCTTTGGTTTGGAGAAGGACCTGCCTTTGGTTTGGAGAAGGACCTGCCTTTGGTTTGGAGAAGGACCTGCCTTTGGTTTGGAGAAGGACCTGCCTTTGGTTTGGAGAAGGACCTGCCTTTGGTTTGGAGAAGGACCTGCCTTTGGTTTGGAGAAGGACCTGCCTTTGGTTTGGAGAAGGACCTGCCTTTGGTTTGGAGAAGGACCTGCCTTTGGTTTGGAGAAGGACCTGCCTTTGGTTTGGAGAAGGACCTGCCTTTGGTTTGGAGAAGGACCTGCCTTTGGTTTGGAGAAGGACCTGCCTTTGGTTTGGAGAAGGACCTGCCTTTGGTTTGGAGAAGGACCTGCCTTTGGTTTGGAGAAGGACCTGCCTTTGGTTTGGAGAAGGACCTGCCTTTGGTTTGGAGAAGGACCTGCCT
Organism: Cherax quadricarinatus; assembly: GCF_038502225.1. Taxonomy (NCBI): domain Eukaryota; kingdom Metazoa; phylum Arthropoda; class Malacostraca; order Decapoda; family Parastacidae; genus Cherax; species Cherax quadricarinatus. The sequence continues at coordinate 16,076,698 of NC_091373.1, forward strand.
TTGGTTTGGAGAAGGACCTGCCTTTGGTTTGGAGAAGGACCTGCCTTTGGTTCAGAGAAGGACCTGCCTTTGGTTCAGAGAAGGACCTGCCTTTGGTTTAGAGAAGAACTTGCCTTTGGTTTAGAGAAGGACCTGCCTTGTATGAGCCAGTAAGCCTGCTGCAGTGCTGCTCCATTTTCTGTTCTTATGTATATCACATTTATGTGAATAACATAACAGCAATGTAATATTTTCTACTTCCGTGAACACACTGACTTCCAATATTTACAGTTTAACATCGCTCGCACATATTCTAGCATTACAGTCACCCATACATAATTCATGTACTTAGTCGAGTAAAAATTTCGGAAAAATACTCATTTGAAGCCAATATTGTCTGTAAAGATGATTATATTGTCCCAATGTATTTTCGGGCAATGTAATCATCTTTACACAAAATAATTCTTACTTATTTAATACAAATAAACTTAAAAGCGTAACTGGCGTATTTCAGGGAATTAGTTTTTACCGTAAACTAATAATAGGTGAATAATTTATAAGGATTTGTTTTTGTTTAAATTTTACGTTCATGTAATTCCCTGAGTGTACGATTGTTGTTCTGTTTATTACAATTTTATTCTGATTTTATAAATCTTATAATTATCAAAAATTATTATAATTATTATTTGTTGGGAAGGGCTAAACCTTATTCAAGGTTCGTAGCCTTGATTCGAGGAAATAGAGGGCAGCTCCAATTCCCGGGATCAAGAGCCCTTTACCATCGTCATCCCCCCCCCCATCCCGCCTCCTTATGAAGGGTTTTGAAAAATTTGTTTAAAGAAATATTAAGAACCCCTGAAGAGAAGTTCTTGAGGGCGGTGAGAGGTTCTTGTTCCAAGAGAGTGGATTTCCCCTTGCTTGGATCAAACCTGATTAGCTCTCTTTCCGGTATAATCTGCCCAGTGTTTCTATACGCCATTTCCTATTATTTTACTATTATTAGTATTGTTACTGCTACTAATGTTAAGATAAGATAAGATTTCGTTCGGATTTTTAACCCCGGAGGGTTAGCCACCCAGGATAACCCAAGAAAGTCAGTGCGTCATCGAGGACTGTCTAACTTATTTCCATTGGGGTCCTTAATCTTGTACCCCAGGATGCGACCCACACCAGTCGACTAACACCCAGGTACCTATTTGCTGCTAGGTGAACAGGACAACAGGTGTAAGGAAACGTGTCGAAATGTTTCCACCCGCCGGGAATCGAACCCGGGCCCTCCGTGTGTGAAGCGGGAGCTTTAGCCACCAGGCCACCGGGCCTGGTTACTATTACTACTAGTATAGTAATAGTAACATTAGTAGTAGTAGTAACAATGTAGTAGTAGTAACAGTAGTAACAATAGTACTGATGAAGCCACTGTGTGGCGAAACGTTTCCTCAATAAAGATACCCAAGAGTTGCACATGTGTCTAATTTATCAACGTGTCGGTTCTCTGAACCATTGATCTACAGTACTATTACTACTAGTACTATTGTTACTACTGTTACTACTACCCCTCTTTCCTCATTTGGCGTAACTCCGTCTTCCTGACTGTCTTCTCCTTCTTCTCACTCTTCCCGACAAGTCGGGAAGAGTGAGATTTAACGATGTTTTGTGACTTAACGATGGTTTTGGACGCACCGAAATGTCTTGTGAAGTTTCCTCTCAACGTGTAGGTTACTAGTAAACCGCAACAATGTGGGTACCAGTCCTAGACCTGTCTCAGTGCTTTTATCTTACAGCTCTGCCGCCAGGGGTAAATTTGGCGTTCGGTATCAGAAAATGAGAACGTGTTTATGTAAATCCCACCGGCGGGACAGAAAATTTCTAATCAGCTTAATCGCTCTTATGACGAAATTAATCGTTTTACCTAACTGCCAAACTTGTATCAACACGTTTAGCGCATGATACTTTTAAGTAGTTCCCCCTTGTTAAATATTCCACTTAAAGTTTCCCGTTTTTAGCGAGACTGCTGCCTGGTAAATATAAATATATACACACAGGAACATATACATACGCTCCCTCGCACGCGCTCGATGCGCCCACTCCAAACACACACACACACACACACACACACTGATAGCGATCAGCGAAGAGGCGGGGCCAGGAGCTGTGACTCGACTCCTGCAAAACACTAATAGGCCATTACGAATAGGTGAATACACAAACATACCTTGGAGAGAGGTGGTTTCACAAACAGTAATAAACATGTGTTGAGAGATGGAAAATCTTGCCTTACCAACCTGTTGGAACTGTATTATAAAGTAACTGAAGTGAGAGAGAGAGCGAGAGAGAGAGCGAGAGAGAGAGAGAGAGAGAGAGAGAGAGAGAGAGAGAGAGAGAGAGAGAGAGAGAGAGAGAGAGAGAGAGAGGTGGGCTGCATTATCTTAGACTACAAGAAGGCATTTGATACAGTACCCCATATGAGTCTGGGTCAAAAACGTGAGGTACAGGCAGGAATAACAGGGAACGTAATCCGGTGGATCAAAGAGTACCTTAGAGGATGGAGCCAAAGTGATTTTCCGGGAAGAGACGTTAAAATGGGGAGGTATAGCAAGCGGGGTGTCGCAAGATTTGTATTGGGGCCACTACTTTGTGTGAATGATATTCCAGATGGGATTGAGTCAGATGTATCCCTGTTTACTGATGATTTAAAACTGATGAGAAGAATAAAAACACAAGAGGACAGGGAAAGGCTGCAAATGGATCTGGAAAAACTGAAAAATTGGTCAGATAAGTGGTTGCTTGAATTTAGCCCCAGAAAATGTAAGATTGTGAAAATTGATAAATTAGATACATATGCAACACTTGGGTATCTTTACTGAGGAAACGTTTCACCACAGTGTGGCGAATTTATCAACTTGTCGGTTCTCTGAACCATTCATTTACAGTGTGAAGATTGGAGAAGAGGGCAGAAGAGCGGACAGTGTTACAGTCTATGGGAACAGAGGCTGCAGACCCCCCTCAAAGAGAAAGAAGTTGGGGTGAGCATAGTGACCAGCATGTCGCCAGAGGCTCACACCAACTGAATAACCTCTGCAGCCAATGCTCGCAGGGCAAATCAAATAGTGACCTTCAGGAATCTTAACAAAGAGCCTTTCCGGGCACTTTATACAGCATACTCCAGGCCCATCTTGGAGTACGCATTACCAGTATGGAACCTACACTCGAGGAAGCATGTTAAGAAACCGGCGAACGTGAAAAAGAAACGCAACAAGGTTTCTTCCTGAGTTAAGAGTCGTGAACCATGCTTGGAGGATGGAAGAACCAGGCAAGATAAAAACATACCAAACACTCTGGGGACGTGATAGGGTAGACAGGGACAACCTATCTGAGAGAGAAACGAGAACTCGGGGACACAGCTGGAAGTTAAAAGCACAGATGAGCCACTGGGATGTTAGGAAGTATTTCCTCAGTCTAAGGGTGGTCTGAAAGCGAAATGATCTCGGTGAAGAAGTGGTAGTTTTAGACTCCATACATAACTTTAAGAGCAGGTACGGTAAGTCCTACGCAACTAGGAGGGAGTGAAACTGGCCAATGGCAACTTGAGAGACGGGGCCAGGGCCTAAGATTCGACCTCTGCTGCCATATATAGGTGAGTAAGCACAATAAATATATATATATATATATATATATATATATATATATATATATATATATATATATATATATATATACATATATATATACATGTCGTGCCGAATAGGCAGAATTTGCATTCTTGGCTTAAATAGCAACGCTCATCTTGCCATATAGGACAAGCGAAAATTTGTGTATGCAATAATTTCGCAAAAATCATTCTAAACCTAACGAGAAAAATATATTTCGTTGTGTTTGTTTAGCATTAAATTACTGTAAACGTATTTAAAATATATTTAGTAGGATTTGGCTAAAATAAATTGCGCTTGCTATAATAAGGTTAGGTAAGTTTTCTAAGATTCTTTTGGTGCAAAATTAAAAATTTTTGCATTAACATTAATGAAAAATGTATATCTTTAAACGTATAAGAGAAATTTTTAGAAAGGACTTAATTTTAAATGAGTTCTTGCTAATTGACCAGTTTTACATATTCGGCACTATATATATATATATATATATATATATATATATATATATATATATATATATATATATATATATATATATATATATATATGCAATAAGATCACAGTAAACAGGTGATTTCAGAATATGCAAAACAACCACTGTGGTTGTTTTGCATATATATATATATATATATATATATATATATATATATATATATATATATATATATATATATATATATATATATATATATATATATATATATATATATATATATATATGTTGTGCCGAATATCTAAAACTGGTCAATTAGCAAGAACTCATTTAAAATTAAAGTCCTTTCTAAAATTTTCTCTTATACGTTTAAAGATATTTTTTTTTCATTAATGTTAATGTAAAAAAATATAATTTTGCAGCAAAAGAATCTTAGAAAACCTACCTAACCTTAATATAACAAGAACAATTTATTTTAGCCTAACCCAACTAAATATATTTTAGATTTGTTTACAGTAATTTAATACTAAACAAACACAATGAAATATATTTTTTTCGTTAGGTTCAGAATGATTTTGGCGAAATTATTGCATACAAAAAATTTTCGCTTGTCCTATATGGCAAGATGAGCGTTGCTATTTAAGCCAAGATCGCAAGTTCTGCCTATTCGGCACGACATTATATATATATACACTACGATTTTGCATATATATTTCAAGCCTTCTAAGATCTTACAGACTAATTTTACAAATCAAATCCCTCGATGATGTGACATTCTGAAGTCGTCGGGGATATATATTGCAAGTCTTCCCGTCTTCGGACACGGATTATAAGTCTTCCCGTCTCCAGACACGGGTTGCAAGTCTTCCCGTCTTCGAACATGGGTTGCAAGTCTTCTCGTCTTCGGACACGGGTTGCAAGTCTTCCCGTCTTCGGACACGGGTTGCAAGTCTTCCCGTCTTCGAACATGGGTTGCAAGTCTTCCCGTCTTCGAACATGGGTTGCAAGTCTTCCCGTCTTCGGACACGGGTTGCAAGTCTTCCCGTCTTCGGACACAGCCAAACCCTTCTATTATTCATTCACTTGAGAAGTAAATAGCAACTATTTACCTTTGAAAACATCCAAACTTTTGTATTGGACTCACAAGCGCATGCAAATGTAAAAACTTTTTTTGGGGGGGGAAAAACTCGAGGCATTATAGAAATGGTCGGCACACATCTACATAATCTATCTTTCTCGATCATTCTGTAGCGTTGGAAGAGAGAGAGAGAGAGAGAGAAAGAGAGAGAGAGAGAGAGAGAGAGAGAAGGGGGGGATGGATGAAGTGGAACGTCAGAACTCTATCTATACAAACATATAAATTTCAAGCATTAACTTGGCTTCTTTCTTTGCGCTGTGTTCTGCAGGGGCTGAGTCACAGCTCCTGGCCAAGGTTGGAGCTGTACTCTCCTAGTTGTGGTTGCAGGGGTCGATTCATAGATCCTGGCCCCGCCTCTTCACTGGCCGCTAATGGCTCACTCTCCCTGAACCATGAGCTTTATCATACCTCTGCTTAAAACTATGAATGGATCCTGCCTCCACTACATCGCTTCTCAAACTATTCCACTTCCTGACTACTCTGTGGCTGAAGAAATACTTCCTAACATCCCTGTGATTCATCTGAGTGTGTGTGTGTGTGAGAGTGAGCAATTAATCTGACAAAAACAAAGAGCTACCTAGAAAATCTTAAAATCCCTACGCCAAACATTATCCTCCTCGCGGGATTTCAACCTCCCCAATATAAAATGGAAGATGGTAAATCCCAGCGTTGTACCAGAAGTAGTTCCTGGAATCACTTCAGCTTAACAGGAACCTATCAGAGAGCTAATGGAGCTTTGAGAAAAGTTTGCTTCGAAGCAACAGATTACAGAACCCACTAGAAATGAAAGTACACTAGATTTTTCTTCTCAAGAGACATAATAATCACCAAAACAATGTACCCTGATCAAAGAATCATAGAAGTACTAACAAATATAAATTCAGAGGTGGAAAACGCCAGTGTACGAGGAGGTATGTTCAGCAAATTTAACCTCAACCAACGGATAACTGACTATCAGACATATCCTTGTAAACTGAAGTACCCAAAACCCTCGCCAGTGCTTACAGAAACTGAATATAGAAACATTCAGGATCTCTATAAAAAATATACCGCTGAGGAAATATGAGAGATGAAATGTAGAAAGAAAGCGTAGAAGAATATACAAAAGAAAAAAGTTACCGAACTGCTTGAAGACGTGAATAAGTCATAACAAAGGAAAGATAATCTTCGCCGAGAGATTACCGAGATAGAACAAGACTTAAACTTTAGTACCAGACTGAAGACGCACAAAACGAACGAAAAGCCTTCCAGGATATTGCAATAATCCTCAATTATTTTTACACACAAGCAAAAGCTAAGTTAAGAACCACCTGTAGAACTGAACCATTAATCGCAGGAAGTTCATACATTGACGAGGAAAAAGAAATGAGTGGAAGTTTAGAAAACCAGTTCAAATCAATATTCAACAATCCACAAAACGACATAGCAGTAAAAGATACAGAAAATTTACACATTACTTCTGTATGTCAAACAGATCATGTAGCCGACATGAGCACCAATGCCGTGGAATTTGCAATAGAATTTTTGCAAAATATGCCTACTCTTGTAGCACCTGGACTGGATTCGTCGTGGAATTTCTTTTTTATTAAAAAAAAAATGTGCAAAATACCATTAGCAAGAGCAGGTGAAATCCTATTAGCCTTATAAAAGTGTAGACATAGCTACTCTGCATAGAGAAGGCAATAGAGAGCTGACAAAATAATGTGTATATGTACATCTCAGATCCAGTCTTCGAGAGGTTGATGAGATTCCAAATTGCTAACTTTATGGAAAAGCACTACTTGCACAACCTACACATATAGAAGATAATACTTGTTGCAACTACTAAACCATTATGACAAGATTACGGATCGTCTCCTATTTTTTTTTTTTTCGTCCTGATCACTTTTCTCTCTGACTACCCTCAGGATGCGACAGCACTACAGTGCAATAGCTTACTCGCTTCCTGCCTCTCTCACAGTCTGTCCCTGCCCTTTCTATTAAGTTCTCAAAGCACTTTGTATGTCGTTATCATTTCTCTCTGGGTCTTCCCATGTTGTCAGACTTAACTCCTTTAGCCTGTTTTCATACATCATTCCTCTTAACTCTGGAACTAGCTTCGTAGCAAGCCTATACACTCTCTCCAATTTCGTAAGTTTTTAGCAGGAAGGTGGCAGTAGGCATAGGAGAACTTCATACACAAAAGAAGAAATAGTAGAAACAAAGAGAGTATGTAGGGTCAACCAAAAAAAAAAAAAGAGGGGAAAAAGTGCAATAGCCTGGATGAACTACTCTAGCAAAACGCATATACATATTTCTTACTAGTAATGTAAATAATTTGGTGCATTTGTCCGGACTATCCCCAGGTTCTGAGGCTTTGGTCCTAAGTTGCCTGGGTAAAATAAGCGAGCACTTGTACATAAATGTACCTGAATGAACCAAGTAGTTCTGTGCAGTCCTCGGCGTTTTGTGGCTCTTTATACACAGAACCTGTGCTGGTGTTTACCTAACAATAAATAGGTACCTGGGTATTAACACCCCTCTGAAGGAGGGGTGTTAATGTTGCAGATTTATAACTGTAGTGTAAGCGCGACTCTGGGAAGACAGTGATAGAGTGAATGATGAAAGATTTTCTTTTTCGGGCCACCCTGCCTTGGTGGGAGACGGCCGATGTGTTAATTAAAAAAAATGATATATCTCTTGCTCAGTCAGCATTAAGTACATGGTTGTTAATGGTCTTTTATGGGTGGCATCCTGGGTGGCCTTTTATCTTAGAAATGTACTTTGAAATAAGCAGAGATATGACGTCACTCGTTGAACGTAAATCATTAGTGTAAAATAACCATGACCAAAATTCTGATGATAATGAATTACGGTTGCATAAAATCTATCAGTTTAGTCATGATGGTGGTTCCCATTGACTTGGAAAAAAAATATTTACACGAGCCAACAAAAACGATTAAAAAATTATAGTGTGTTGTGTGTGAGTGCACAGTCATTTTGACCACTTGATAAGGATGACATAGTCTTTTTGTTTTCCTTCCTTTTGCTTTGTTTTCCTGGCCTTTCTTTACTCGCGTTCTTCTTTGCATTTCTTTCTTCACTTCTCATCGCTTTACCACCTTCTCTTGCATTGTAACTCTTTTCTTCGTTTTCCTTCTTTTTCTTCTCTATCGTTTTTACCTCCCCCATTACTCGTTCATCCTAACAGTCCTAGACTGTCTTTCTACAATGTTCCTCATACTTTCCTTACTTTCTTCTCCATTTTGCTTTCCACTTCTTTCCTTTCTCCCAGCCCCTCTTTACTTTCTCATATATTCTATTTTAGCTAAAATTTACTTTCCCTCCTCTTTCTCTTTACCCTTCCCTCTCTCCCCCTCCCCACCCACAAACATTTCTGTGGCCATTTTCAAATATAAACAAAACACATTTGCGCCTGTTTTTTAAGATCCTAAAATACAAATTAGGCCCCTCACAAGACCCCGAATGTGTACACTGAGAGAAAAAAATATCTTAAAAAATCATAAAGGTGAGATGTGTTGGACATATACACACAGGGACAAACATGCAGACGGACGGCTGGGAAGTCTGTTGTTATTCTTCTAAACACCTTCCTCGTTAAGATAGTAAGTATTGTTAATGATTGTGGAATTGTGTGAGCAAGCTCGCTAATGTTGGCGTGTGCACTCACCGATTTGTAGTCAGATTTTTGTCTGCAAGGAGGGTTGGTCGAGTCCTGGCTCCTGGTTTCTTGATCTTCATCGACCGGAATTGCTGCTTTGATTCCACTTTCCTTCTATCATGAGACTGAAAAATTACTTCCTGACATCCCTGTGACTCGTCTGTGTTCTCTCCTTCCATCCACTTCCTCTTGCATCTGGTTCTCCCTTAAAAAAAAAAAAAAAGTCCTAATCAGCATGATCAATTCCTCCGAATATTTAATGTCTTACTCATATTTCTCCGTGATTTTGTCATGATTTATTTCTGGGACAAATCTGGTTGCAAGACTTTGTACATTTTTAAACTTCTGAGTGTGCATAATTAGGTGGGGCTCCTGGCTTGTGCTGCGTATTTTAAGCTGGAACTGAGGTAGGTTGTGTACAGAGTCATGAGGTGTATGTCTTGTACGACGATTCTCCAGAGATATATATATATATATATATATATATATATATATATATATATATATATATATATATAGTGTGTGTGTATGTGTATGTGTGTGCTCTCTGTGTGTGTGTGTGTGTGTGCTCTCGCTCTCTCTCTCTCTCTCTCTCTCTCTCTCTCTCTCTCTCTCTTCTCCCCTTTTCTTCCTCCATTTCTTCATCCCTTTCTCCTCCCTTCCCTTCCTTACGTTCCTCTTCTTGTCTTCTCCCATCCTTTATCTTCTCCCTCAATACACTACAAGAAGTGCAGCAAAAAATAACTTTCTCACAATTCACTCGCTTTATAAATAATGCGATTCTTCATGAGTGCACCTACGTACCCCAGCTCGTGCATCGTCGTACCCCAGCTCGTGCATCGTCGTACCCCAGCTCATGTACCCTCGTACCCCAGCTCGTGCATCGTCGTACCACAGTTCGTGTACCTTCGTACCCCAGCTCGTGTACCCTCGTACCCCAGCTCGTGCATCGTCGTACCCCAGCTCGTGCATCGTCGTACCCCAGCTCGTGCATCGTCGTACCCCAGCTCGTGTACCCTCGTACCCCAGCTCGTGCATCGTCGTACCCCAGCTCGTGCATCGTCGTACCCCAGCTCGTGTACCCTCGTACCCCAGCTCGTGTACCCTCGTACCCCAGCTCGTGCATCGTCGTACCCCAGCTCGTGCATCGTCTTACCCCAGCTCGTGCATCGTCGTACCCCAGCTCGTGTACCCTCGTACCCCAGCTCGTGCATCGTCGTACCCCAGCTCGTGCATCGTCTTACCCCAGCTCGTGCATCGTCGTACCCCAGCTCGTGGAACCTCGTACCCCAGCTCGTGCATCGTCGTACCCCAGCTCGTGCATCGTCGTACCCCAGCTCGTGTACCCTCGTACCCCAGCTCGTGCATCGTCGTACCCCAGCTCGTGCATCGTCGTACCCCAGCTCGTGTACAGTCGTACCCCAGCTCGTGTACCCTCGTACCCCAGCTCGTGCATCGTCTTACCCCAGCTCGTGCATCGTCTTACCCCAGCTCGTGCATCGTCGTACCCCAGCTCGAGGACCCTCGTACCCCAGCTCGTGCATCGTCGTACCCCAGCTCGTGCATCGTCTTACCCCAGCTCGTGCATCGTCGTACCCCAGCTCGTGTACCCTCGTACCCCAGCTCGTGCATCGTCGTACCCCAGCTCGTGTATCGTCTTACCCCAGCTCGTGCATCGTCGTACCCCAGCTCGTGTACCCTCGTACCCCAGCTCGTGCATCGTCGTACCCCAGCTCGTGCATCGACGTACCCCAGCTCGTGTACCCTCGTACCCCAGCTCGTGTACTCTCGTTACCTCAGCTCGTGTACCCTCGTACCCAGCTCGTGTACCCTCGTACCCCAGCTCGTGCATCGTCGTACCCCAGCTCGTGCATCGTCGTACCCCAGCTCGTGCATCGTCGTACCCCAGCTCGTGTACCCTCGTACCCCAGCTCGTGCATCGTCGTACCCCAGCTCGTGCATCGTCTTACCCCAGCTCGTGCATCGTCGTACCCCAGCTCGTGTACCCTCGTACCCCAGCTCGTGCATCGTCGTACCCCAGCTCGTGCATCGTCTTACCCCAGCTCGTGCATCGTCGTACCCCAGCTCGTGTACCCTCGTACCCCAGCTCGTGCATCGTCGTACCCCAGCTCGTGCATCGTCTTACCCCAGCTCGTGCATCGTCGTACCCCAGCTCGTGTACCCTCGTACCCCAGCTCGTGCATCGTCGTACCCCAGCTCGTGCACCCTCGTACCCCAGCTCGTGTACCCTCGTACCCCAGCTCGTGCATCGTCGTACCCCAGCTCGTGTACCCTCGTACCCCAGCTCGTGCATCGACGTACCCCAGCTCGTGTACCCTCGTACCCCAGCTCGTGTACTCTCGTTACCCCAGCTCGTGCATCGTCGTACCCCAGCTCGTGTATCCTCGTACCCCAGCTCGTGCATCGTCGTACCCTAGCTCGCGCATCGTCGCACCCCAGCTCGTGCATCGTCGTACCCCAGCTCGTGTACCCTCGTACCCCAGCTCGTGTGCCCTCGTACCCCAGCTCGTGCATCGTCGTACCCCAGCTCGTGCATCGTCGTACCCCAGTTCGTGTATCGTCGTACCCCATCTCGTGCATCGTCGTACCCCAGCTCGTGTACCCTCGTACCCCAGCTCGTGCATCGTCGTACCCCAGCTCGTGCATCGTCGTACCTCAGCTCGTGTACCCTCGTACCCCAGCTCGTGTACCCTCGTACCCATGCTCGTGCACCAGGAAACAATACAAAAAGAAAGCATTAAGCCGGACCACAGAGGCATGGAAAGAGTATTAATAACAAAATCAGAAAATGCTCTCCGAGCCCCCCCCCCAGTACCTACCCCAGAGACTTCAATATTAAATCAATTATTTTATTTAACTTACGAAGTTATATATTGTATATCCTTCGTAGTTCGTTCGTTAATACCTAATTATTATATTTAACGATGGAGAAGTTGTGTTGTATATCACTAGCAGTTTGTTATTACCCAATTATTGTATTTAACGAAGAAGTGGTTTGTCCGTTAATACCTAAATGTTATAATTCGTATCTTGTCCATTAGCTTACTATATTTAACGAGGTGAAAGTCGTGTGTTGTATATCTTTGTTAGCATGTTCGTTAATACCTAATTGTTATATTTAACAAGGGAGGTCGTGTGTTTTATATATTTCGTATCTTATTCATTAATATCTTATTATATTTAACGAGAGAGAAGTTATATTGTATATCTTCGGAAGATCGTCCGCTAATAGCTATTCCCAAAAATATCGGGGTTTTCCATAATGTCCAGAAAGTGGCCAAATGTCAGTTTTGCAACATCTTGAAGGGACTTATTGGATCTGATAATTCCAGATATAAGCTGACGGAGGATCGACCCTCCACCACTGAGTAATCGACGCTGGTTTAGAGTTTCAAACAAATGTTATCAGATTAATGCCCCATAGCTTACCTGCCTGTAGAATAATTAGGGAAATCATCACCCCTCCGCCAGGTAATAAACACCAGGTGTCGTCAGTTTCGTCTGTATTGTTGTTATTGTTGTTGTTGTTGTTGTTGTTGTTGTTGTTGTTGTTGTTGTTGTTGTTGTTGTTGTTGTTGTTGTTATTTGTATGTTAAGAGTACTAAACACGATACTCAATGAAGAGTGAGATAGATACACTGCCCCACTGTGCTCTGTCAACCTCTCGACCTCTAGTAGTTCTAGTCCGCTCCCGGTTTCTAGCACTTCTGGCCCCCTCTCGGTCTCTGGCACTTCTGGCCCCCTCTCGGTCTCTGGCACTTCTGGCCCCCTCCCGGTCTCTGGCACTTCTGGCCCCCTCTCGGTCTCTGGCACTTCTGGCCCCCTCCCGGTCTCTGGCACTTCTGGCACCCTCCCGGTCTCTGGCACTTCTGGCCCCCGCCCGGTCTCTGGCACTTCTGGCACCCTCCCGGTCTCTGGCACTTCTGGCCCCCTCCCGGTCTCTGGCACTTCTGGCACCCTCCCGGTCTCTGGCACTTCTGGCCCCCTCCCGGTCTCTGGCACTTCTGGCACCCTCCCGGTCTCTGGCACTTCTGGCACCCTCCCGGTCTCTGGCACTTCTGGCCCCCTCCCGGTCTCTAGCACTTCTGGCACCCTCCCGGTCTCTAGCACTTCTGGCACCCTCCCGGTCTCTAGCACTTCTGGCACCCTCCCGGTCTCTAGCACTTCTGGCACCCTCCCGGTCTCTAGCACTTCTGTCCCCGTTCCGGTCTCTAGCACTTCTGGCACCCTCCCGGTCTGGCCCCCTTCCGGTCTCTAGCACTTCTGGCCCCCTCCCGGTCTCTAGCACTTCTGGCCCCGTCCCGGTCTCTAGCACTTCTGGCACGGTTCTAGCACTTCTGGCCCCCTCCCCTCTAGCACTTCTGGCCCCCTCCCGGTCTCTCGTACTTCTGGCCCCCTCCCGGTCTCTAGCACTTCTGGCACCCTCCCGGTCTCTAGCACTTCTGGCACCCTCCCGGTCTCTAGCACTTCTGGCACCCTCCCGGTCTCTAGCACTTCTGGCACCCTCCCGGTCTATAGCACTTCTGGCCCCCTCCCGGTCTCTAGCACTTCTGGAATCCTCCCGGTCTCTAGTAGTCCTTTCACCCTCCCGGTCTCTAGTAGTTCTGGCACCCTCCCGGTCTCTAGCACTTCTGGCCCCCTTCCGGTCTCTAGCACTTCTGGCACCCTCCCGGTCTCTAGCACTTCTGGCACCTTCCCGGTCTCTAGCACTTCTGGCCCCCTCCCGGTCTCTAGCACTTCTGGCACCCTCCCGGTCTCTAGCACTTCTGGCCCCCTCCCGGTCTCTAGCACTTCTGGCCCCCTCCCGGTCTCTAGCACTTCTGGCACCCTCCCGGTCTCTAGCACTTCTGGCCCCCTCCCGGTCTCTAGCACTTCTGGCCCCCTCCCGGTCTCTAGCACTTCTGGCCCCCTCCCGGTCTCTAGCACTTCTGGCCCCCTCCCGGTCTCTAGCACTTCTGGCACCCTCCCGGTCTCTAGCACTTCTGGCACCCTCCCGGTCTCTAGCACTTCTGGCACCCTCCCGGTCTCTAGCACTTCTGGCCCCCTCCCGGTCTCTAGCACTTCTGGCACCCTCCCGGTCTCTAGTAGTTCTTTCACCCTCCCGGTCTCTAGCACTTCTGGCCCGTCCCGGTCTCTAGTAGTTCTTTCACCCTCCCGGTCTCTAGCACTTTTGGCACCCTCCCGGTCTCTAGTAGTTCTTTCACCCTCCCGGTCTCTAGCACTTCCGGCCCCTCCCAGTCTCTAGTAGTTCTTTCACCCTCCCGGTCTCTAGCACTTCTGGCCCCCTCCCGGTCTCTAGCACTTCTGGCACCCTCCCGGTCTCTAGCACTTCTGGCACCCTCCCGGTCTCTAGCACTTCTGGCACCCTCCCGGTCTCTAGCACTTCTGGCACCCTCCCGGTCTCTAGCACTTCTGGCACCCTTCCGGTCTCTAGTACTTCTGGCACCCTTCCGGTCTCTAGTACTTCTGGCACCCTTCCGGTCTCTAGTACTTCTGGCACCCTTCCTGTCTCTAGCACTTCTGGCCCCCTTCCGGTCTCTAGCACTTCTGGCACCCTCCCGGTCTCTAGCACTTCTGGCACCTTCCCGGTCTCTAGCACTTCTGGCCCCCTCCCGGTCTCTAGCACTTCTGGCCCCCTCCCGGTCTCTAGCACTTCTGGCCCCCTCCCGGTCTCTAGCACTTCTGGCCCCCTCCCGGTCTCTAGCACTTCTGGCACCCTCCCGGTCTCTAGCACTTCTGGCACCCTCCCGGTCTCTAGCACTTCTTGCACCCTCCTGGTCTCTAGCACTTCTGGCCCCCTCCCGGTCTCTAGCACTTCTGGCACCCTCCCGGTCTCTAGCACTTCTGGCACCCTCCCGGTCTCTAGTAGTTCTTTCACCCTCCCGGTCTCTAGTAGTTCTTTCACCCTCCCGACCTCCAGATCGGGAGGGTGAAAACTATTGCCGAAGGTGAACACTGTTGAATATGATGATAGTAAGGTTAAAGCCTTTAAATCTTGTGCGATTGATGACGGTGAAGGTGAACAATCATGATGACGAGGACAATGAAGGTAAACAGCCACGATAATGACAGGGTGAACAATCAGGATGATGACATTGATGATTAACAGTCATCATTATGACGACAGTGAAGGTGAACAGTCATGATGATGGCAGTGAGGGTGAACAGTCAGGATGATGACATTGATGGTTAACAATCATGATGATGACGAAAGTGAAGGTGAACACAGAGATGATGGTTATGAAGGCGAACATAGTTACGGTGATGACAGTGAAGATGAACACAATTATAGTGATGAAAGTGAATATAATTACGAGGATAACAATGATGGTTAAGGAAGTTACACTTGAGTAAACATTACACTGTTAAGCAGAGTTACGAGAAGTAAAACACTGTCTGGCACCATAGTCACGAAAATGGCACCAGAATCAATAGCACTGGCAGTATATTCATCAAAATTGGTATTATGTTTACAAAAACTGGGAATATAATCGCACTGTAGTTAGGAAAACCGCCACTATATTCTTGAAAAGTGGCACTTTAGTGGAACTATACTTATCAACTAGAGTAGTTTTGACGACTGTGCTTCAAGAAGGATAGTAACTGTTGCTTAAAACCTTCAAGAATAATAGTAACTGTTGCTTAGAACCTTCAAAAAGAATGGTAACTGTTGCTTAGAACCTTCAAGAAGAATAGTAACTGTTGCTTAGAACCTTCAAGAAGAATAGTAACTGTTGCTTAGAACCTTCAAAAAGAATAGTAACTGTTGCTTAGAACCTTCAAGAAGAATAGTAACTGTTGCTTAGAACCTTCAAGAAGAATAGTAACTGTTACTCAGAACCTTCAAGAAAAATAGTAACTGTTACTCAGAACCTTCAAGAAGAATAGTAACTGTTGCTTAGAACGATCAAGAATAGTTACTGTTGCTTAGATCCTTCAAGAAGAATAGTAACTGTTACTCAGAACCTTCAAGAAGAATAGTATCTGTTGCTTAGAACCTTCAAGAAGAATAGTAACTGTTGCTTAGAACGTTCAAGAATAGTTACTGTTGCTTAGAACCTTCAAGTTGAACTGCAGTTACAGCGCTTTTCCAGTCCTATTCGATATAATTTAACACTCCGAAGATGCCCAGGATCTAGAGTTCAACAGTTTTATGAGACCCAGGAGATTTAGGTCTACACACTTAAGAAGCCCAGGAGCTGCAGCTGAACACCTAGAAAACATCCTAAGGAGACCAGGAGCTACAACTCAATCCGGTAATTGTTAAAATCTAACGAAGCAAATAAGATGAAACTAGGTTGGCAAGGTCCGTAGACTTATACACTAAAAAGATAGACAGAGAGAGTTTGTTTCACTTAAATTTCGAAAACCAAGAAACTGACTATATGAAAACATAAACCAATAATTTCGACACTTTTCAATTAGGTTGTTCCTTCATAAGCTAAAGTTATTCTCTCCGCTAGATTAAACACGGTTGTAGGTTTGAAGCCATTCACAAGAAGCATTTTCAAGCTAATTCTCAGGATACCACACAACTTTCAAATAAAATTTACAAATTAACACCTACATAATTCAATAATATTTCAAGTTTTTTCCTAAGCCATCATCAATGTTGAAATTTGAAGCAGATCAGAAGAGGCATTCTCAAGTTATCACATGGAAACCTGTAGGAGGACATATGCACGCGCGCGCGCGCACACACACACACACACACACGCACGCACACACACACACACGCACGCACGCACGCACGCACACACACACACACACACACACACAATATATATGCTCAATAATAACCTACATGGAGACAGAAACACAGAAGATTGTTTATTTCGTTCTCTTTCTGGGATCCTCTTCTGCTGAAGAGGATCCCAGAAATACATTTACAGATGGGGTTGTAAGAGAAGTGAATGCTAGGGTCTTGGCAAGAGGTGTGGAGTTAAAAGATAAAGAATCAGACTCAAAGTGGAAGTTGTCACAGTTGCTCTTTGCTGATAACACTGTGCTTTTGGGAAATTCTGAAGAGAAGTTGCAGAGGTTGGTGGATGAATTTGGTAGGGTATGTAAAAGAAGAAAATTAAAAGTGAATATAGGAAAGAGAAAGGTTATGAGGATAACAAAAGGACATCAGATTGGAGGGAGAGAGTATGGAGGAGGTGAATGTATTCAGATATTTAAGAGTGGACGTGCCAGCAGATGGGTCTATGAAGGATGAGGTGAATCATAGAATTGATGAGGGGAAAAGGGTGAGCGGTGCACTTAGGAGTCTGTGGAGACAAAGAACTTTGTCCATGGAAGGAAAGAGGGGAATGTATGAGAGTATAGTTGTACCAACATTCTTGTATGGGTGCGAAGCATGGGTGATGAATGTTGCAACAAGGAGAAGGCTGGAGGTAGTGGAGATGTCATGTCTGAGGGCAATGTGTGGTGTGAATATAATGCAGAGAATTCATAGTTTGGAAATTAGGAGGAGGTGTGGGATTACCAGAACTATTATCCAGAGAGCTGAGGAGGGGTCGTTGAGATGGTTCGAACATGCAGAGAGAATGGAACAAAACAGAATGACTTCGAGAGTGTATAAATCTGTAGTGGAGGGAAGGCGGGGTAGGGGTCGGCCTACGAAGGGCTGGATGGATGGGGTAAAGGAGGTTTTGTGTGCGAGGGGCTTGGACTTCCAGCAATGATGCGTGAGCGTATTTGATAGGAGTGAATGGGGACAAATGGTTTTTAATACTTGAGGTGCTGTTGGAGTGTGAGGAAAGCAACATTTATGAAGAGATTCAGGGAAACCGGCAGGCCGGACTTGAGTCCTGGAGATGGGAAGTACAGTGTCTGCACTCTGAAGGAGGGGTGTTAATGTTGCAGTTTTATAACTGAAGTGTAAAGCACCCTTCTGGCAAGACAGTGATGGAGTGAATGATGAAAGTTTTTCTTTTTCGGGCCACCCTGCCTTGGTGGGAATCGGCCGATGTGTTAATAAAATTTATATATATATATATATATATAGGAACGATACACAAATAACCCGCACATAAAAGACAGAAGCTTACGACGACGTTTCGGTCCGACTTGGACCATTGACTTTGTCAATGGTCCAAGTCGGACCGAAACGTCGTCGTAAGCTTCTGTCTTTTATGTGCGGGTTATTTGTATATCAACCAAGTTTTCATAGTAAGGGAGAACCAACATATTTTTAGTTGAATAAGGCTGGTTGTCCCTTTTTGGATTGTAAAAAGTATTTCTAGCAACTTTAAAAGATTTATCAATTACATTTCTTGGGTATTTTAAATCATTACCTATTTCATAAATTTTGGATATTTCCTCATCTATGAACTCAGGACTACAAATTCGTAAAGCTCTCAAAAACATTGATGAGAAAACAGACAGTTTGACTCTATCTTGATGCGAGGAATAATAGTGGACATAGGAACAGTTATTTGTAGGTTTTCTGTAAACTTTAAATTTAAATTCATTATTACCCTTAATAATTAAAACATCTAGAAAAGGCAATGAGTTATTTTCTTCAAACTCAACAGTAAAGTTTATAGAATGGGCTAAGCTATTTAATTTTCCAAGGAAATGGTGTATATCTACATTTTTGGGCATAAGACACAAAATATCATCAACATATCTGAACCATTTAGCTCTATTAGGGAGGATTGTGTTAAGCAACCTTGTTTCAAAAAATTCCATGTATAGGTTACTAAGAACAGGTGAAAGAGGATTTCCCATTGCCATAAGTTTTACACTCAGAAGTTTGGTATGGCAATGGGAAATCCTCTTTCACCTGTTCTTAGAAACCTATACATGGAATTTTTTGAAACAAGGTTGCTTAACACAATCCTCCCTAATAGAGCTAAATGGTTCAGATATGTTGATGATATTTTGTGTCTTATGCCCAAAAATGTAGATATACACCATTTCCTTGGAAAATTAAATAGCTTAGCCCATTCTATAAACTTTACTGTTGAGTTTGAAGAAAATAACTCATTGCCTTTTCTAGATGTTTTAATTATTAAGGGTAATAATGAATTTAAATTTAAAATTTGCAGAAAACCTACAAATAACTGTTCCTATGTCCACTATTATTCCTCGCATCAAGACATAGTCAAACTGTCTGTTTTCTCATCAATGTTTTTGAGAGCTTTACGAATTTGTAGTCCTGAGTTCATAGATGAGGAAATATCCAAAATTTATGAAATAGGTAATGATTTAAAATACCCAAGAAATGTAATTGATAAATCTTTTAAAGTTGCTAGAAATACTTTTTACAATCCAAAAAGGGACAACCAGCCTTTTTCAACTAAAAATATGTTGGTTCTCCCTTACTATGAAAACTTGGTTGATATGCCTTCTCTTCTTAAGACTTTTAATATTAAAGTTGTATTCAAAAATCTTGATACAGTAAAAAAACTTTTGATAAAGAATTCCCCCCCAAAATGCTGATGGATGTGTCTATAAGATTCCTTGTAAAATTTGCGATAAAGTTTATTACGGTCAAACTGGTAAAAATCTCGAACTAAGATTAAAACAACATAAATATAGCATTAGAACTGGACAAGATTCCAATGCTCTATTTATTCATGTAAGAGATTTTAACCATCCAATTGATTTTCAAAAAGTTGAGAAAGTAGTATCAAGCAAGTCCATGGTCGACAGGAATATAATTGAATCTTGTTTCATAAAAAGCAGTTTTGACAATAATATGAATATTTCCTTTGGTTTATATAAATTAGATCCATTTATAATTAATAGAATTTGGGAAGAATTTAATAATACACTGGACAAATAATAATTTTTAAATTTTCTTGGGTACAATAGTTTGTGGGTGAGTTGTGCAAAGGACCTATCCAGTTGGGTCGGCGCGCGTCAGGTGTTTAACCGTTGTGGGATCTGATAGTGAGGTGTTGGCCAGACCCCTTATATAGCTTCCTTGGATGCTTTACTTTCGTAGTTCCTTGATAATGTGAGTAGTCACGAAAGCGCTTGGAATTTCTCTATTCTTTCAGAGTGGTTGTTTTGCATATATATATATATATATATATATATATATATATATATATATATATATATATATATATATATATATATATATATATATATATATTATGCTCTGTAAATGTACATAGCTGTGTAAGCAGATTGTTTAAGGCCTCATTAATATGAGTTTTAATGACAGCACTGAACATTAATCTCTAGTTAAAATCATGTTAACCTTAGACTCTTACCGAGATATTTTCACAAGTAGTTTTTGCTGCTCAAGACTGTCATATAATCTGTTAATTACACTGCGTCGTGTGGGGGGGGATGAGGAGAGCTTCGCAGTGCCTTATTAATACTCGAACACGCACTTGTACCAACACTACAACTCTTCTACTGTAAGTGCAAGTCGGTAAGCATGCTCGCTTTTGCCTCTCTCTAATCATATAATATATATATATATATATATATATATATATATATATATATATATATATATATATATATATATATATATATGTGTGTGTGTGTGTGTGTGTGTGTGTGTGTGTGTGTGTGTGTGTGTGTGTGTGTGTGTGTGTGTGTGTGTGTGTGTGTGTGAGAGAGAGAGTGTGTGTTTGTGTGTGTGCGTTTGTGTGTGTGTGTGAGTGTGTGTGAGTGTGTGTGAGTGTGTGTGTGAGTGTGTGTGAGTGTGTGTGTGTATGTGTGAGTGTGTGTGTGAGTGTGTGTACTCACCTAATTGAACTCACCTAATTGTGGTTGCAGGGGTCGAGACTCAGCTCCTGGCCCCGCCTCTTCACTGATCGCTACTGGGTCGTCTCTCTCTCTCTGCTTCCTGAGCTTTGTCATACCTCTTCTTAAAACTATGTATGGTTCCTGCCTCCACTACTTCACTTGCTAGGCTATTCCACTTGCTGACAACTCTATGACTGAAGAAATACTTCCTAACGTCCCTGTGACTCGTCTGAGTCTTCAGCTTCCAGTTGTGACCCCTTGTCCCTGTGTCCCCTCTCTGGAACATCCTATCTCTGTCCACCTTGTCTATTCCCCGCAGTATCTTGTATGTCGTTATCATGTCTCCCCTGACCCTTCTGTCCTCCAGTGTCGTCAGTCCGATTTCCCTTAACCTTTCCTCGTACGACATTCCCTTGAGCTCTGGGACTAGCCTTGTTGCAAACCTTTGTACTTTCTCTAACTTCTTGACGTGCTTGACCAGGTGTGGGTTCCAGACTGGTGCTGCATACTCCAGTATGGGCCTAACATACACAGTGTACAGTGTCTTGAACGATTCCTTATTGAGGTATCGGAACGCTATTCTCAGGTTTGCCAGGCGCCCGTATGCTGCAGCAGTTATTTGGTTGATGTGTGCCTCCGGTGATGTACTCGGTGTTATGGTCACCCCAAGGTCTTTCTCCCTGAGTGAGGTCTGTAGTCTTTGTCCACCTAGCCTATATTCTGTCTGCGGTCTTCTTTGCCCCTCCCCAATCTTCATGACTTTGCATTTGGCTGGATTGAATTCGAGGAGCCAGTTACTGGACCACATGTCCAGCCTCTCCAGGTCTCTTTGCAGTCCTGCCTCATCCTCGTCCGATTTAATTCTTCTCATCAACTTCACGTCATCTGCGAACAGGGACACTTCAGAGTCTATTCCTTCCATCATGTCGTTCACATATATCAAAAATAGCACTGGTCCTAGAACTGACCCCTGTGGGACCCCGCTCGTAACAGGCGCCCACTGTGATACCTCTTCACGTACCATGACTCGTTGCTGCCTCCCTGTCAGGTATTCCCTTATCCATTGCAGTGCCCTTCCTTTTATGTGTGCCTGATCCTCCAGCTTCTGCACTAATCTCTTGTGGGGAACTGTGTCAAAGGCCTTCCTGCAGTCTAGGAAAACGCAATCTACCCAACCCTCTCTCTCGTGTCTTACTTCTGTTACCTTGTCATAAAACTCCAGGAGGTTTGTGATACAAGATTTGCCTTCCATGAACCCATGCTGGTTTTCATTTATAATCTTGTTCCTTTCCAGGTGTTCGACCACTCTCCTCCTGATAATCTTCTCCATGACTTTGCACACAATACATGTCAGAGACACAGGTCTGTAGTTTAGTGCCTCGTTTCTGTTTCCTTTCTTAAATATGGGGACTACATTAGCTGTCTTCCATTTCTCAGGTAGTTGCCCAGTTTCAAGGGATGTGTTGAAGATTGTGGTTAGAGGCACACACAGCATCTCTGCTCCTTCTCTAAGGACCCATGGGGAGATGTTGTCCGGTCCCATCGCCTTTGAGGTGTCAAGGTCACTTAAGAGCTTCTTCACCTCCTCCTCAGTTGTTCGTATGTCATCCAACACTTGTTGGTATATTCCCTCTTGATGTTCCCTTCTGTGCTTTCTTCCCACAGCCCTTCCTGTCTCTACTGTAAAAACTTCCTTAAATCTCCTGTTCAGCTCCTCACATACCTCCTGATCATTTCTTGTGAGTTCTCCACCTTCTGTCCTTAATCTGATCACCTGGTCTTTGACTGTTGTCTTCCTCCTGATGTGGCTATACAACAGTTTCGGGTCAGTCTTGATTCTCGATGCTATGTCATTTTCATACTGTCGCTGGGCCTCCCTCCTTACCTGTGCGTACTCATTCCTGGCTCTGCGACTGATCTCCCTATTTTCGTGTGTTCTCTGCCTTCTGTACTTTTTCCATTCTCTATTGCACTTTGTTTTTGCCTCCTTACACCGTCGGGTAAACCAGGGGCTTGTTCTGGTCTTCCCGTTGTTACTGTTGCCCTTGGGAATGAACCTTTCCACTGCCTCCTTGCATTTTGTTGCTACATATTCCATCATTTCATTTACTGGCTTTCCTGCCAGTTCTCTGTCCCACTGGACCTCCCGCATGAAGTTCTTCAACCCTATGTAGTCCCCTCTTTTATAGTCAGGCTTTTCCCATTCTACTCCTGTTATTCTCTCCACTTGCAGCTCTACTATGTATTCAAAGCACAGAACCACGTGGTCGCTAGCTCCTAGGGGACTCTCATACTTGATGTCCTCAATGTCTGAGCTGCCCAGGGTGAACACAAGGTCCAATCTTGCTGGTTCATCCTCCCCTCTCACTCTGGTAGTGTCCTTAACATGTTGGTGCATGAGGTTTTCCAGCACCACGTCCAACATCCTGGCTCTCCATGTTTCGGGACTCCCATGTGGCTCCAGGTTTTCCCAGTCAATCTCCCTGTGGTTGAAATCCCCCATAACCAGCAACTTTGCTCTGCTGGAGTGAGCTCTTCTTGCTACCTCAGCAAGTGTGTCCACCATTGCTCTGTTGCTCTCTTCATATTCCTCTCTTGGCCTCCTGCAGTTCTGTGGTGGATTATACATCACTGCAATGACCACTTTGTGTTCCCCAGACTGAAGTGTACCTGCTATGTAGTCTCTTTCTCCTGTCTCATCTATTCCTTCCATTTTCTCGAATTTCCATCTGTTTTTTACGAGCAGAGCAACCCCACCTCCCCCCCTACCCCTTCTATCTT